>NC_091466.1:28530303-28672865 GCF_027789765.1 Dendropsophus ebraccatus
AGGGACCCCGCATCCACACTGATAATCACACAGAGAGGGACCCCGCATCACCCTGATACTTCACAGAGAGGGACCCGCCTTCACACTTGATAATACATAGAGAGTGAACCCCACATCACACTGATACTACACAGAGAGGGACTCCGCATCACACTGATATACAACAGAGAATGGGCCCCGCATCACACTGATAATACACAGAGAGGGAACCCCGCATCACACTGATAAACACAGAGAGGGCTACCCGCATCACACTGATAGTACACAGAGAGGGACCCCGCATCACACTGATATACACATAGGGACTCCGCATCACACTGATAATACCCAGAGAGGGACCCCGCATCACAACTGATATACATAGAGGGGACCCCGCATCACACTGATACTCACAGAGAGGGACCCCGCATCACAATGATAATACAAAGAGAGGGACCCCGCCATCACACTGATAATACAGAGAGGGGACCCCGCATCACACTGATAAACACAGAGAGGGACCCTGCATCACATGATACTACACAGAGAGGGACCCGTATCACACTGATAATACACAGAGAGGGACCCCGCATCACACTGATAATTCACAGAGAGGGACCCCGTATCACACTGATAATTCACAGAGAGGGACCCCGCATCACACTGATAATACATAGAGAGGGACCCCGTATCACACTGATAATTCTCAGAGAGAGACCCGCATCACACTGATAATACACAGAGAGGGACCCCGTATCCAAACTGATACTACACAGAGAGGGACCCTGGCATCACACTGATACTACACAGAGAGGGACCCGCATCACACTAATAATACACAGAGAGGTACCCCGCATCACACTGATAATACACAGAGAGGGACCCCGTATCACACTGATTAATACACAGAGAGGGACCCCGCATCACACTAATACTACACAGAGAGGGACCCCGCATCACACTGATAATACACAGAGAGGGGACCCCGTATCAACTGAAAATATAAGGAGAGGGACCCCGCATCACACTGAATAATACACAGAGAGGGACCCTGCATCACACTGATACTACATAGAGAGGGACCCCGCATCACACTGATAATACACAGAGAGGGACCCCGCATCACACTGATACTACACAGAGAGGGACCCCGCATCACATTGATAATACATAGAGAGTGAACCCACATCACACTGATACTACACAGAGAGGGACTCCGCATCACACTGATAATACACAGAGAGGGGCCCTGCATCACACTGATAATACACAGAGAGGGACCCCGCATCACACTGATAATACACAGAGAGGGGCCCGGTATCACACTGATAATACACAGAGAGGGACCCCGTATTACCCTGATAATTCACAGAGAGGGACCCCGCATCACACTGATAATTCTCAGAGAGGGACCCCGTATCACACTGATAATTCTCAGAGAGGGACCCCGCATCACACTGATAATACATAGAGAGGGACCCCGTATCACACTGATAATTCTCAGAGAGAGACCCCGCATCACACTGATAATACACAGAGAGGGACCCCGTATCAAACTGATACTACACAGAGAGGGACCCCGCATCACACTAATACTACACAGAGAGGGACCCCGCATCACACTGATAATACACAGAGAGGGACCCCGCATCACACTGATAATACATAGAGAGGGGCCCCGCATCACACTGATACTACACAGAGAGGGGCCCCGCATCACACTGATAATACACAGAGAGGGACCCCGCATCACACTGATGCTACACAGAGAGGGACCCCGCATCACACTGATAGTACACAGAGAGGGACCCCGCATCACACTGATACTACACAGAGAGGGACCCCGCATCACACTGATAATACACAGAGAGGGACCCCGCATCACACTGATAATACATAGAGAGGGACCCCGCATCACACTGATAATACACAGAGAGGACCCCGTATCACACTGAAAATATAAGGAGAGGGACCCCGCATCACACTGATAATACACAGAGAGGGACCCTGCATCACACTGATACTACATAGAGAGGGACCCCGCATCACACTGATAATACACAGAGAGGGACCCCGCATCACACTGATACTACACAGAGAGGGACCCCGCATCACATTGATAATACATAGAGAGTGAACCCACATCACACTGATACTACACAGAGAGGGACTCCGCATCACACTGATAATACACAGAGAGGGACCCCGCATCACACTGATGCTACACAGAGAGGGACCCCGCAATCACACTGATAGTACACAGAGAGGGACCCCGCATCACACTGATACTACACAGAGAGGGACCCCGCATCACACTGATAATACACAGAGAGGGACCCCGCATCACACTGATACTACACAGAGAGGGACCCCGCATCACACTGATATCACACAGAGAGGGACCCCGCATCACACTAATACTACACAGAGAGGGACCCCGCATCACACTGATAATACACAGAGAGGGACCCCGCATCACACTGATAATACACAGAGAGGGACCCCGCATCACACTGATAATACACAGAGAGGGACCCCGTATCACACTGAAAATATAAGGAGAGGGACCCCGCATCACACTGATAATACACAGAGAGGGACCCTGCATCACACTGATACTACACAGAGAGGGGCCCCGCATCACACTGATACTACACAGAGAGGTACCCCGCATCACACTGATAATACACAGAGAGGGACCCCGTATCACACTGATAATACACAGAGAGGGACCCCGCATCAAACTAATACTACACAGAGAGGGACCCCGCATCACACTGATAATACACAGAGAGGGACCCCGCATCACACTGATAATACACAGAGAGGGACCCCGTATCACACTGAAAATATAAGGAGAGGGACCCCGCATCACACTGATAATACACAGAGAGGGACCCTGCATCACACTGATACTACATAGAGAGGGACCCCGCATCACACTGATAATACACAGAGAGGGACCCCGCATCACACTGATACTACACAGAGAGGGACCCCGCATCACATTGATAATACATAGAGAGTGAACCCACATCACACTGATAATACACAGAGAGGGGCCCGGTATCACACTGATAATACACAGAGAGGGACGCCGTATTACCCTGATAATTCACAGAGAGGGACCCCGCATCACACTGATAATTCTCAGAGAGGGACCCCGTATCACACTGATAATTCTCAGAGAGGGACCCCGCATCACACTGATAATACAGAGAGAGGGACCCCGTATCACACTGATAATTCTCAGAGAGTGACCCCGCATCACACTGATAATACACAGAGAGGGACCCCGTATCAAACTGATACTACACAGAGAGGGACCCCGCATCACACTAATACTACACAGAGAGGGACCCGGCATCACACTGATAATACACAGAGAGGGACCCCGCATCACACTGATAATACATAGAGAGGGGCCCCGCATCACACTGATACTACACAGAGAGGGGCCCCGCATCACACTGATAATACACAGAGAGGGACCCCGCATCACACTGATTCTACACAGAGAGGGACCCCGCATCACACTGATAGTACACAGAGAGGGACCCCGCATCACACTGATACTACACAGAGAGGGACCCCGCATCACACTGATAATACACAGAGAGGGACCGCGCATCACACTGATAATACATAGAGAGGGACCCCGCATCACACTGATAATAGAGAGGGACCCTGCATTACACTGATAATGCATAGAGAGGGACCCCGCATCACACTGATACTACACAGAGAGGGACCCCGCATCACACTGATAATACACAGAGAGGGACCCCGCATCACACTGATAATACACAGAAAGGGACCCCGCATCACACTGATAATACACATAGAGGGACCCCGCATCACACTGATAATACACATAGAGGGACCCCGCATCACACTGATAATACACATAGAGGGACCCCGCATCACACTGATAATACACAGAGAGGGACCCCTCATCACACTGATAATACACATAGAGGGACCCCGCATCACACTGATAATACACAGAGAGGGACCCCGCATTACATCACATAGAAAGCAATGCTGTGACCTTGTCTTAGCAACAACATTCAAGGACGAGTCTTCTGATATTAAAGGGGGTGTCTAAGGGAACACAATGTGGTCTGTACTAGGACAGGTTGATGTGATTGCAGCCCTCTACACTGGGACAGGATCATCCCCCTCTGACTTATTTCTTAATGTTAATACAGATGAGACATCTAGAGCAGTCTCCTACTATTCATATAAAGAGTGGTCTTGACTCTAACTTCTCATATCTTCCTTTATTTGGCTTACAGCTCTAAATTTGTTTTCAACAATAAAATTCTTATCATCTGCGGCCACCACTAGGGGGCACTAACTGAAGACACATCATGACTGATATTAATAGTGATCATACATTTGTATACACTGAGCTCACAAACCTACAATCTTACTGTTGGGGTCGATTCACATAGATACAGTCATATGAGACAATAGTGAGTGCAGCTCTGCAGTATAATACAGGATGTAACTGTGATCAAATGTTGCATTTTTGGTAATATTTTTATATTTTAATGTAATAAAATGCACAAATGTGAACAGAAAGCGATAGTTTTGGTGGCTGGAGGACAGTGATCCTGCAGAGTCCTGAGAGGTAAGACCTGATTTCAGCACCAGCTCTGCGGACAGCTCCAAGTGCTGAATCCCTATAGAGAAGCAGAGTAGCAGAGATTTATAACTACAGGCTCATCGGGGGTACTACAAGGCTCAGCATACCTTCTGCCAGGAAATATCAGGTCGCTCCCTGGTCCTAAAAGCTTTATCCCATAGTGAATCCTGGTGCCATCTATACCCCAGGAAAGGGATGAGCACACACCCGGCTGTGCACATGATGGAGAACCTGACCCATCAGACCAGTCACCTTCTTCTATTGCTCCATGTTCATTTCTCCATTACAGACACTACTGGGGGGGACAGGGACTACTGGGGTATGACTGGTCTGCAGGGCCCCATACATCTCATGTGTGATCTGACTCCTTTCCACCATAGCCAGCAGGAATAATTTTTATAATACGGGATGTAACTCAGGATCAGTACAGGATCAGTAATGTAATTTATGTACACAGTGACCCCACCAGCAGAATAGGGAGTGCAGCTCTGGGGTATGATACAGGATGTAACTCCGGATCAGTACAGGATCAGTAATGTAATTTATGTACACAGTGACCCCACCAGCAGAATAGGGAGTGCAGCTCTGGGGTATGATACAGGATGCAACTCAAGATGAGTATAGGATCAGTTATGTAATGTATGTACACAATGTAGGACTGCCCCGGTATGAGGCCACCGTAACGTGGTGGGGTAGTTTACACCATTTTCAAGTGGTAACCAAGAGCTTCATTATTTTTGTGGAAGTTTTTTTTGGCAGTTGGGGGGGGGGGGCTGCTTTTAACTATTTCCATGTTTGTAGTGGGTCTGTATCTTGGCATTGCGGTGAGTTGTTGCATTTTTCTGTGTTTTTGTGTGTTATATACACAGTGACCCCATCAGCAGAATAGTGACTGCAGCTCTGGGGTATAATACAGGATATAACTCGGGATCAGTATAGGATAAGTAATGTAATGTAAGTACACAGTTACCTCACCAGCAAAATAGTGAGTGCAACTCTGCAGTATAAAGCCATGTTCATACCCTGGAACAGACCGGCCGTTCCGTGACCCGGCCGGTCTCTGAAAAGATCTTTGGCGCTGCAGCGTTCTGATGCGGGCGCAACCATGCGTGCCCGCATCAGAACTCCCCACAGCACATAATGAAGCTTGCGGCCGGGGCCGCTCACTTCATTGTGTGAACTGATATGGTTTCCTACGGCTGCTACTCACTGAATAGTGGCCACAGAAAACTGACATGTCAGTTCTTTGCAGTGCCGCAAGAGATCCCAGCCGGATCGTATACTATGTGTATATGCTGCGGCCGAGATCTGATAGAAGAAAAGGCAACGTATGTTTCCGTACAAAGTACGGCCGTTTTTGCCGATTTCATCAACTGCCGTACTTTTACAGAAACATACGTTGTGTGAACATAGCCTAATACAGGATGTTACTCAGGATCAGTAATGTAACATATGTACTGTACACAGTGACCCCACCAGCAGAATAGTGAGTGCAGCTCTGGAATATAATACACCTTTGTTCGTAGGCTGAGCCTAGTATTGCAGTTTATCCCCATTTGACACTACAGATGACATGTAAGTTCTCTCTTCTGCTTGGAGCATACAAGTCTCTGTTATGGGTGAATGTGGGTCAGCAGCTGTGGCCGCTCTCAGCCTCAAAGGGCCCTTTTACACAGAAAGATTATCTGACAGATTATCTGCCAAAGATTTGAAGCTAAAGCCAGGACTGGATTTGAAAAGAGGAGAAATCTCAGGCTTTCCTGTATGACCTGATCTCTGTTTATAGTCTGTTCCTAGTTTTGGCTTCAAATCTTTGGCAGATAATCTGTCAGATAATCTTTCTGTGTAAAAGGGCCCTTAGCCCTATTACACGGGACGATTATCGTGCGAAAAATCGTTAAATCGTTCGAATTTAAACAATAATCGTTCTGTGTAATTGCAGGCAACAATTGAAAAATCGTTCGTATGTCGTTGATCATTGATTTAGATCTGAACCTAAAATTTTCGTTAATTGTTTGCTAATCGTTCGCTGTAATTCCACATTCATTCGCTCAAGTTCCGCATTTTTTCACTAATCGTTCAGTGTAATTGCACATTGTTCATTGTTTTTCTGGGATCAGATGGAATAAACGATCATAGGTACGATCACAATAACGATCATATTAACAATTGTAACTAACAATTATCGTTCTGTGTATTAACCCCTTAACGACACAAGGCATATATTTAAGCCTTGTGGTCGTTAAGGGAGTTCACAGCGGGGCCGCACGGCGACCCCGCTCTTAACCGCCGCGGTCCCGGGTGCCGCCTGTAGACCAGGACCACGGCTATTAGCGGGCACGCTCCGATCGCCATGCCCGCTGCAAAGTTGACAGCTGCATCTGATTAGTAGTTGCAGCCGATCCCTGTTGTCTAGTGGGGTGGATCCACACGTCTGTACCTGCCGGGTGTTAGCGACGTAATGGCGCTGATCTTGGCTCGGCACTCGATTGCTTCCAGCTGCAGCAGCCGAAAGCAATCCAGTGCCTATCTCAATGATCTATGCTGTATAACTATACAGTGTAGATCTCAATGAGAGATCAGTGTACTTATACTAGAAGTATCCCTAACCCCAGGGGGGCTTCTAGTATAAGTGTAAAAAAAAAAAAAATTTTGTTGTTAATAAAAAGCCCTCTCCCCTAATAAAAGTTTGAATCACCCCCCTTTTCCCATGTTATAAATAAAATAAATAAATAAACTTGTTTGTTATCGCAGCGTGCGTAATCTCCCAAACTATTCATTTATCATATTCCTGATCTCACACGGTAAACGGCGTAAGCGCAAAAAAATCCCAAAGTGCAAAAAGTTTTGGTTGCTACCAAACCAGAAAAATTGTAATAAAAAGTGATCAAAAAGTCGCATATGCGCAATCAAGGTATCGATAGAAAGAACACATCTTGGCGCAAAAAATGACACCTCACACAGCCCCATAGACCAAAGGATAAAAGCGCTATAAGCCTGGGAATAGAGCGATTTTAAGGAACATATATTTGTTAACAATGGTTTGAATTTTTTACAAGCCATCGCATAATATAAAAGTTATACATGTTATATATCGTTGTAATCGTAAAAACTTGAGAAATGTATATATAACAAGTCAGTTTTACCCCAAGGTGAACGGCGTAAAAACAAATACCCCCCGAATAAACAAAATGCGTTGTTTTTTTTTTCAATTTCACCACACATTTACTTTTTTTCTGCTTTTGCAGTGTACTTTTTGAAAAAAGTCAGCCTATCATTGCAAAGTTCAATTAGTGGTGCAAAAAATAAGGGTTCATGTGGGTTTCTAGGTGAAAAATTGCAAGTGCTATGGCCTTTTCAGGAGGAAAAAACGAAAACGCAAAAATTAAAATTGGCTCTGTCCGTAAAGGGTTAATAGCTCTATCCTACCTAAGTAACATCCAACATGGCCGTCATGTCAGCAATAACATTCAGCCAACTCTCTTCATACTCCTGAAATGTATATGCTGTATAGGTTTTAGGCTGCTACATCTGCCGCATGTGCTGTTACTTTTGGTATCTTCAGCCGTGTATATAGTCAGTACTATGTGAGGTATATAGAGCATCTATAGACTGCTGTGATTTTGTATTTCAGATTTCATCGTTGCATATGCTATGTATGAACTGATGAAGTTCAGGGCCCACGAGAAGGGACTTTGCTGACCCCACTGCCAAAAGATCCTCCTAGCGTTAAAGTGGATGACGTACATGGGAAAACTACTGACTACATTGTTACCGGTTAGTGTATATAGATGTAGCCAGGAACCTATTCTGTGATGTTAGGGCCCATCAGCTGGTTGTTTATGAAGCCCCCCTACCCAGGAAAAGAGCAGCACAGCTGGGGCCATGTATATGTAATAATATAGGGGAATATGAACTGTCTTATAATATGTCATCTAGGACAGGCTGCGTTATGAGTGTTCTGCTCTTGGGCGCTTTTTTTTTTTTGTGTGTTTTTCCCTTTTGTTTTTCATATATTGATATCCAGATGATTATGTTGGATTTGGTGGACTACATTGATGACCAGCGTTTTTTTTTTTTTGTTTGTTTGTTTTTAATAAAATGGTGAAAGAAGGGTCTGGGGGTGTTTTTTAATCAAAGACTTTTCTCTATTGCATTGTGTTTTATTTTATGCTTAGTAGTGGAAGCTTTCTGATAGATGGCATCCATTGCTAAGTCGGGGCCTAGGTTTAGCCGGTAAAATGGCTAACACTAAACCCTCCCCCCCCATTATTACCCAAATACCCAACGCATTGGGGTACTGGGAAGAGCCGGGTACCAGTAGTCCCAGAGCGTCAAATTTGGGGCTCCTGGACTGGGTGGTAGCAGGCCAATTTTGACACTGTGGGATTAGTGGTACCCGGCTGTCCCCAGTGGGTATAGGGGTAATATTGGGTGGGAGTAGTGTTAGCCATTTTATACCGAATGACACTAGGCACTGACTTAGACCTGGATGCCCTCTATCAGACAGCTTCCACTACTAAGCCTGAAATAAAATAAAAAAAAATAGAACAATTCAATAGAGAAACATCCATTATTCAAAAAAGAACACCCCCACCCCCATTGTTGACCGTTTTCTTTTTCAAAAAAACAATACTGGTCATAGCCAAAGTCCACCTAATCCAAGGCAGTCCTCTGGATACTGATAACTGAAAAATAAAACACACACAAAAAAAGGCCAGGAGCAGAAAACCCATCATTGTGACAGGTGTTCCGCACATTACAGTATGCAGCATTTTGGCAGATGCTGCTTACACTATTCCACACAAGAAGTTAAGTTAGGATGCATAGCATTCACACTTAACCCTTTGTGTGCCAGACTGAACAATGTGGACCCCAGGAGATTAAATGAGGATGCATGCCACATAACCCACCACTGCCCGGCTAATACATTACCTGCCCACATAACCCCCAGCTGCCCGGCTAATACATTACCTGCCCACGTAACCCACCGCTGCCCGGCTAATACATTACCTGCCCACGTAACCCCCAGCTGCCCGGCTAATACATTACCTGCCCACGTACCCCCCGCTGCCCGGCTAATACATTACCTGCCCACGTAACCCCCAGCTGCCCGGCTAATACATTACCTACCCACGTACCCCCCGCTGCCCGGCTAATACATTACCTGCTCACCACTGTCCGATCAGCTGACACAATGTCGGCTGATCGTTGTCTTTCAACAGGCTAAATTGAAATGATAGCAATGGTCTGCTGGCCGTTGGTCCGTGTAATAGGGGTGGTGGCAGCAGACCGCTGCTATCTTCTATGGGCTGTCCGGACACTCTGATCATCTAGACATCCGCTCCCTGCACCATCCTTCCCTTTCCTGCTCGCTGTCTGTGTGTAATAGCACAGACAGTGAGCAAGGAACACTCGCTTGCACCTTAAGGGCTAGTTCACACTACGGAATCCGCACGGATGAGCTCCTGCGGATTTTGTGCGTAGGCAGATTCCGATGTCTGCCCCAAAAAGAATTGCAGATGGCGGAATGTAGCATAGAATAAAATCTATGGGACGCCCAGATGTTCAAGTGGGGGTGCACATGGAATCCACCAGAGCTTATCCGCCAGGATTCCATTGTGTGAATGCGCAATAATGTTGGCTGTGTAATAGGGCCATTACTCTCACTCCAAGTGGGCAAGTACTTGGATCTACTCACTATGAGGTCCATTATCCCAGTTGCAAATAGATGACTTAGTGTGACAGCTAAATCTAAGTGAGTAATGTACCAGGTACATAGACCCACTATGCCGTCCATTATCCCACATTCTCACACTGAATAAGCTATTTGCAAGTGATTAAATGTACTAGGTACAGAGATCCATGTTATAAAAGAGCAGATATACTAGGTACATAGATCGCAATACAAAAGAGCAGATATACTAGGTACATAGATCCACATTATAAAAGAGCAGATATACTAGGTACATAGATCCACATTATAAAAGAGCAGATATACTAGGTACATAGATCCACATTATAAAAGAGCAGAAGTACCGGGTACATAGATCCACTTGGATTTAGCATCCTCACACTGAGTAAGCTATTTCCAAGTGAGGGAATGGACAGGGTACATAGATTTACTTGGATTTAGAGGCAAACCTAAAAGTATGTTAAGGACTTGTGATGATGTCATGATCATTGGTCACATGACCATGGTCTCCCAGGTCCTTTACCTAGGGGGCGGTGTAACTGAATATGGAGCACAGGGAGCTGCTGGAGAAGAGAAGAGACTCCCTCTTTCAGGGTAATGGGTGACCCGGGAGACAACCCTGTCCTGTCCTGGGGCTGAGAATAGGGAAAGTAGTGGTGGGGGGGAGGAGAGATACCACTAGAAGGGGAGGTGAGAGGAGTCACTGCTGATATTACTGGGAGGAGGAGAGTAGGGCTTAAAACTGCCAGAGTACCTATGGTTGCCTGGATACCAGTGATGCCGTAGAGCTGTGGTTGCCTGGATACCAGTGATGATTAGTACCTGTGGTTGCCTGGATACCAGTAATGCCTTAGACCTGTGGTTGCCTGGATACCAGCGATGCTTTAGAGCTGTGGTTGCCTGGATACCAGTGATGATTAGTACCTGTGGTTGCCTGGATACCAGTAATTCCTTAGACCTGGGGTTGCCTGGATACCAGAGGTGATTAGTACCTGTTGTTGCCTGGATACCAGTGATGTCTCGTATGCGTTGGTTTCCTTGATACCATTGATGCCTAGCATCTCAGCTTTCTTCAGCACAGCACACGTGATGCCAGTCGTGCGCTGAGCGCTGTGAAAGGGAGCAGCCATTGGCTCCTTGCTGCCACTGTCAGTGCTGAATTTCTTCATCAGGAGCGCTCACAATTAGGGCCAGCTCACACGGAGGCAAAGTTGCCGAATCCCGCCTGCCTCAGCGTGTCAATGGGATGGCTCGTGTGCCTCCACTTCCACTGCTCTCCGCTCAAAGAATTGACATGTCCACAAGCCATCCCATAGACACACTGTGTGACACTAAGGCAGGCGGACATTCCGCCACTTTTGCTCCGTGTGAACTGGCACTTAATAAAGCCACTTGCAGCACCCGGTGTGGGGGGAGCGGGACAAACATAAATCAATATATATAGTGTTTGTTCTCCATCTTTGCTTTCTCTTACAGATGAGCCGGCTCTGTAGCTGGCAGCAATGCAGTATATCAGTGTCACTATGTGCAGCATTTACACTCATCAGTCCTGATCACATAACAATCATTTTACAGCATCACAGTTTATGATTAATGATGGTTTTATTGTTAATATTCTCCTTTGTTATAACTGATCATTTATCACTGCGATTGCTCAGAAACAAGTGAATATTGGTGATATTTAGCAACATTTCATGGGTGATTAATATGGTGTATTCAAGCATAAGCTTAGGGTGCATCCACCGCTAACTGCTCCTCCCTCATCACTGACTGCTCCTTCCTCCCTCACAGGCCCCTCTTCCATCACTGACTGCTCCTCCCTCATCACTGACTGCTCCTCCCTCACAGGCCCCTCCTCCATCACTGACTGCTCTTCCCTCATCACAGGCTCCTCCTCCATCACTGACTGCTCCTCCCTCATCACTGACTGCTCCTCCCTCACAGGCCCCTCCTCCATCATGACTGCTCCTCCCTCATCACTGACTGCTCCTCCCTCACTGGCCACTCCTCCATCACTGACTGCTCCTCCCTCATCACTGACTGCTCTTGCCTCACTCACAGGCCCCTCCTCCATCATTGACTGCTCCTCTGTCACATACAGGCCCCTCTTCCATCACTGACTGCTCCTCTCTCACTTACAGGCCCCTCCTCCATGACTGACTGCTCCTCCCTCATCACTTACTGCTCCTTCCTCACATGCCTCTCTTCCATCACTGACTGCTCCTCTCTCACTTACAGGCCCCTCTTTCATCACTGACTGCTCCTCTCTCACTTACAGGCCCCTCTTTCATCACTGATTGCTCCTCCCTTACAAACAGGCCCCTCCTCCATTACTGAATACTCCTCCCTCATCACTAACAGTCCTCTCCTCTATCACTGACTGCACGTCCCTCACTCACAGGCCTCTCTTCCATCACTGATTGCCTCTTCCTAATCAATGACAGGTCCCTCCTCCCTCACTCACAGGCCCTTCCCCATCACTGTCAGACTCCTCCTCCATCACCAACTGCTCCTGCCTCATGAATGGACAAATGGACCCTGACTTGGATTACACCAGATAGCACAATACTCCCTTCGAAATGATCGCGCAGATGACCAGATTGGCAAGGTCCTGGGATTGCAGTGATAGGGCTAATAGAGAGCACTCTAAACAACAGGTAGATACAAATGGAATTTTTTTTACTGAACAAGGGACGTGTTTTGGCTCTCGCATCTAATAGAGTTTACAAAGCCTCAAATCCAAAGTAATTTAAAGGGCAAGCCCCATCTATTAGATGCGAAAGCCGAAACACTTGTTCAGTAAAAGACTCTCCGTTTGTATCGACCTGCTGTTCAGAGTGCCCTCTGTTAGCACTATCACTGCAATCCCAGGACCTTGCCAGTCCGGTCATCTGCAGGGCCATTTCTAAGGAAGTATTGTGCTATCTGGCGTAATCCAAGCCAGGGTCTATTCATCCTTGTTACACCTAGTCGCTGACTAGAGTGCATCCCGGCCAGCTGTACTGATTCCCCTGGATATAATAGCTCTGCATAGAGCTGTGCTTAGTGCACAACCGACTAAGGTGAGTGTGCAGTTACAGGCACCTTGTCTGCACTGTTTGTCTGACCTACTTTATACCAGGGCTGTAAACTCGGAGCTAGTTTTGGGTGGAGTCGGAGTCGTAAAAAATGTACCCACTTCGACTCCAGCTTTTAAATAATCTTATAAAATTTATATCAAAACAATTCTAAAAATTTTTAAGTTTTGATCATCAATATATTTTATGAGCAACATTTAAATAGGACACTGCCCCTATTAGATAAGGGTGATCGGGAAAAAGTTGTCGGTCACTATTTGCCAGTTGTTTCTGAGCTTGAGTCCATTGTTTGGGTGGAGATCTGTGCTGTTCTCTTCCTGGATGCTGGATGACTGTATATGAGCAGCAGTGTAATGAGAAGGAGGAGGAGAAACCATAAATAGTGTAGACTGTGTGTTTGTGCGCTATGACTGCAGCAGGTTATGTGTGTGTGTGCTATGGCTACAGCAGGCTGTTTGTGTGTGTGTGTGTGTGTGTGTGTGTGTGTGTGTGTGTGTGTGCTATGGCTGCAGCAGGCTGTGCATGTGGTCTATGGCTGCAGCAGGCTATGTGTGTATGTGTGTGTGCTATAGCTGCAGCAGACTATGTGCGTGTGCTATGGCTGCAGCAGGCTATGTGTGTATGCTATGGCTGCAGCAGACTATGTGTGTGCTATGGCTGCAACAGGCTGTCTGTGCTATGACTGCAGCAGGCTGTGTGTGTGCGTGCTATGGCTGCAGCAGGCTGTGTGTGTGTGTGCGCTATGGCTGCAGCAGGCTGTGTGTGTGCTAGGGCTGCAGCAGGCTGTGTGTGCGCTGTGGCGACAGCGGGCTGTGAGTGTGTGCTATGGCTGCAGCAGGCTGTGTGTGTATGTGTGTGTGCTATGGCTGCAGCAGGCTGTGTGTGTGCGCTGTGGCTGCAGCGGGCTGTGAGTGTGTGTGTGTGCTATGGCTGTAGCTGTGTGTGTGTATGCTATGGCTGCAGCAGACTATGTGTGCTACGACTGCAGCAGGCTGTGTGTTTGTGTCTGCTAGGGCTGTAGCAGGCTGTGTGTGTGTGTGTGTGTGTGTGCGCGCTGTGGCTGCAGCGGTCTGTGAGTGTGTGTGTGCTATGGCTGCAGCTGTGTGTGCATGCTATGGCTGCAGCAGGCTGTGTTTTGGCTATTGAAATTAAAGGGGTACTCTGGGCAACAGTGAAAAATCCAGGGGGAAATTGGGGTGGTTGGTTCATAATAAAGAAATTCTATTTACCCGTTCCCGTGAAACCCATTATCCTGGTCACGCCCCTCTGGGGGGTGGACCTCTCAGACATCTGCACATGTGTGCACATATACTGGTTTTCAGGCCAGGCTGTGAAGGCCTCATCTCCTGGAGCAGCAGGAGAAGGATACAGGTAGAATATGAAGCGATAGAGGAGACTGACAAAAAGCTCAACAACTGGAGAACGTCCGGCAGATGAGGAGCGGGCGTGACGCCCCTGAGGATCAGATGGGGACAGAGACGGCTGAGCCGCAGGTATCACCTCATACATAGACCCACGTTAGATTTCCACTGTGGTTATTGGTGCGGAAATGGCACAGATTTTCCCTTTCACAAATAATCCCACAAGATTTCTGCTGCACTTAATCCCTCCTTAACTGGAGTGCTGCAAAATATTTTTAGGAAACAAAAGATACGAAGATGGAAAATAAAGATATTGGGGGAGATTTATTAAACCTTATGAAAAACTATATGTTTCTATAGTGCATGGAGCGCTGAGGATGAGTAGGATTCTTGCTGTCATCCTCGGCACCGTTTCTGTTGAATTAGGAGATTAATCTGTATGCTAATAAGTTGTTTTGGGCACTGTCCAGCCCGCTCTGCTGATATTCATTAGGGGGGTGGAGCGGCCAGGGGGCAGATCAGTACATGTTGGAGCTGTAGCCCCTCCCCCAGTGCACCAAAACAACTTACAATTTAGGGATTTAACTCCTAATATCACAGAAATTGTGCTGAGGATGAAGGGAAGAAACTTAACTTCATCCTCAGCACCCTGTGTGAGAGATATCACCAGTAGTAATAGTTTCCCTTTAACATTGCAGTACAAAGTGTATAACACTGTCATTAGTTCTGTAGGTGTCAGTAGATGACAGATTTGCTTTAAAGGAATTATCTAGAATTAGAAAAACATTCTTCCAAAAATAGCGGCATACATGTCCTCAGGTTGTGTGTGGTATTACAACTCAGTTCCATTGACTTCAGTGGATCTGAGCTGCAATTCCATAAACAAACTGAGGACAGGAGTGGTGCTGTTTCTATAGGAATATGGTCATGTTTTACTAATCCTGGATAACCTCTTTAAGGTTTTTAGTCTGGTTTTGCCAAACAAATAAAGGATTGTTCTGGAGACTCAAAAATACCCCCCTTAATTTACTAATACATTGCTTTAATAAAGTTACATTACTTTCTAAGATAACTTTATTAAAATAAATGTATGTATTTTGGTAGCAAATAGTCGACCATTTATTCATACATTTCCAGCAGGAATAAAAGGAGTGACACAATGCAGAGCTCAGAAGAGACGCTCCACAATTGCTTTCGGGAATATGAGTTTTTCCTAAACCAGACATGTCAGGAGAGCTGACCGATCCTCCAGATCCTCTGATCAGTGCTTTACTCTCTCATATAGTCGGCAGTGTGATAACTTGTGTACAAATGATTCTGACCACTGCATGGCGGTATTATTGGCTGTATTGTTCTTTGTGTAGCGGTAATGGATACTTGTCACCTGTGCCTGATCATGTGACTTGGTGTTTCCATGGTCCACTGTTATTTTCCTTCTTATGACCATAGTGTAGTTCACATGTTTAAGCAGGTATCGAAGACTGTCACAAAGTAAAGCAAGAGTGCCGTGACATGCGTTGTGTACTGAAATAGGAGGTAACACCCCCCCCCCCACACACACACACACCTACACCTAATGGGGAAATTGCCTAACTACCGGGGGCATCTACTTATGAGGGGGGATTAACCTACTGCACTTCTGCCCCTTCATTCTAGCAATCAGTAAGGGTCTCAGCACCTTTTCCCCACCCACACAATCTTCTAGCGTGTCACTATGACATATCAGAAGTTTGTCCAAATAATAGGAAACCTTTAAAAAATGTTAAATAAAAAATATAAGAAAACTGCCCACTTGATGAAAATTTAACTCACCCCCTTTTTCCCATTTTTCTAATAAAAATGTAACTAAAAACAGCCAGACTTGGTATCACCATGTGCGGAATGATCCGGACACTACCTGGAAGTAAAGACACAGACACAAAGATGTAACGAGGCAAAAAAAGATATTTTATTTCAAGTTATAGGGAGAGTAATTTGACATGTATGACTGTGGGGGCTGTGAGGCTGAGATGATCCTGAGGAAGGCAAAAACCCCTAAGAGGGAAGAGTCAATTGTCCTCAAGGGGAAAAATTCCTTCCCGACCCCAAATGTGGCGATCAGAGCAAGTCCCAGGATCACAGCCGCTATCTATGTGTAGTGCATGTTTATGTGTATATATGTGTGTGTGTGTAGTCGTCATGTGTCTGTGAGGTGCGATACTTACCAGGCCTGTAGCGGAGAGTTCAGGGATAATAGCGCTGTGGTAAGATCACTGGTGTCAATGGCCCCAGGGCTACAACAAGCAGCTATTATTCCTGAACTCTCCAGGTGCCAGATGGGAAATACTCACCGGCTGCTCCTGGGGTGTAGAGGGTCATCAGGAGGTGGTGGTTTCTGATGCCAGCAGACGTGAATTTACTGTGCAGCGGCAGGAGGGGGTTAAAGGAGTCTTCGCCTCCTTTTTCTGATTTTAAAGGGGTCCTCCTTTTCCCCATTTGAGGCAAATGAACCCCAATGATGTTAGTGGCGCCTTATTTGCCTTTTGATGTTACAGTGGTTATCTGGGGAGCCGAAAAGGCATTTCCTTTCCTCTCTCACCGGCATCTCACTTCCAGTTTGGTGGCATCTCATCCTGACAACTTCTGACCTGGCACAGAGGTGGCGGCTGAGGTGGGAGATCAGGTACTATGGTGTGATCGCCACATGTGGGTGAAACCAGTCCCGCCGGTAGTGGCCAATGTATCCACAGTGTTGGAATGTCGTGTGTACATTGGCTACCACTGGTTTCACCCACATGTGACAATCGCAGCCCAGTACCTGCCCCACTGTCTCAGCCCGCTGCCTTTATGCCAAGTCAGATAGTGTAGAATGAGAAGACACCAAACCGCAGGAGAGACAAAAGGAAAGATAATGCCTTCTAGCTCCCTAGCTAACTTGTCTAAGGGCGCCTCCTCCAGCCCCTCTAGGTGTTCTTAGAGTCCTCCTATTTTTGATGGTAAAAGGGGGCTCCTCCTTCCCCTATATGAGGCAAATAAATCCTCCTGATGTTATGGGCCCCTAATTTGCCTCTAGATGTTAAAAAGGGGTTATCTGGGGAGCTGAAAAGATATTTCCACCATTACCAGCATCTCACTTCCAGTTCGGACTCATCTCATCCCAACATCTTCTGACCTGGCAAAGGTCTGAGACAGTAGATCAGGTACTATGGTGTGATCACCACATGTAGGTGAAACTCACCGCCAGCAGTGGTCAATGTACGCGCAATGTTGTGATGACATTGGCAACATTGTTTGTACATTGACCGCCGCTGGTTTCACCCGCATACGACAATCACAACAAAGTACCTGGCCCACTGTCTCAGGCCGCCTCCGTTTTGCCAGATAAGAAGATGATGGTGCAAGAGGAGACCAAACTAGAAGTGAGACGCCGGCGGGGAAGGAAATGCCTTTTTAGTAACCTAGATAACCCCTTTAAGGGCACCTCCTCCAGACCCCTCTAGGTGTTCTTAGAGTCTAGTCCTCCTATTTTTGATGGTAAAGGGGGTTCCTCCTTCCCCCATAAGAGGCAAATAAATCCTCCGGATGTTATGGGCCCCTATTTGCCTCTAGATGTTAAAAGGGGTTATCTGGGCAGCTGAAAAGATATTTCCACCATTACCAGCATCTCACTTCCAGTTCGGACTCATCTCATCCCAACATCTTCTGACCTGGCAAAGGTCTGAGACAGTAAATCAGGTACTATGGTGTGATCACTACATGTGGGTGAAACTCACCGCCAGCAGTGGTCAATGTACGCGCAATGTTGTGATGACATTGGCAACATTGTTTGTACATTGACCACCACTGGTTTCACCTGCATGCGACAATCACAACAAAGTACCTGGCCCACTGTCTCAGGCCGCCTCCGTTTTGCCAGATAAGAAGATGATGGTGCAAGAGGAGACCAAACTAGAAGTGAGACGCCGGCGAGAAAGGAAGCGCCTTTTTAGTTGCCTAGATAACCCCTTTAAGGGCACCTCCTCCAGACCCCTCTAGGTGTTCTTAGAGTCTAGTCCTCCTATTTTTGATGGTAAAGGGGGCTCCTCCTTCCCCCATGAGAGGCAAATAAATCCTCCGGATGTTATGGGCCCCTATTTGCCTCTAGATGTTAAAAGGGGTTATCTAGGCAGCTGAAAAGATATTTCCACCATTACCAGCATCTCACTTCCAGTTCGGACTCATCTCATCCCAACATCTTCTGACCTGGCAAAGGTCTGAGACAGTAGATCAGGTACTATGGTGTGATCACCACATGTGGGTGAAACTCACCGCCAGCAGTGGTCAATGTACGCGCAATGTTGTGATGACATTGGCAACATTGTTTGTACATTGACCGCCACTGGTTTCACCCGCATGCAACAATCACAACAAAGTACCTGGCCCACTGTCTCAGGCCGCCTCCGTTTTGCCAGGTCAGAAGATGATGGTGTGAGAGGAGACCAAACTAGAAGTGAGACACCGGCGAGGAAGGAAACGCCTTTTTAGTTACCAAGATAACCCCTTTAAGGGCACCTCCTCCAGACCCCTCTAGGTGTTGTGTCTATTCCTCCTATCTCTGATGGTAAAAGGGGGCTCCTCCTCGCCCATGTGTGATAAATGTATCCTCCGGATGTTATTGGCGTCCCATTTACCACTTGATGTTCCGGACGCCTCCTCCTCCAGACAGCTCCAGATGGTCGGGTGTCTTCTCCTCACTCTGGCGGGCCGGTGTTACCTAGATAGGATATATAACAAGCAATGTGTTAATAATGACAGGTTACATATATAGGCTCCATATGAATATACAGTCAGAATAAAAGTGATCTGAGGTGTGATGGGATTTTGGGTACTCACCTTTACTCCTCCTTGGTGGCGCAGCAGCAGCAGAACAGCGCCCGCAGTCTATAAGGGAAGGAGAAAAACCAGCATGACTTTCCTGAGATCAGACCCGTCAGCAGTGATGGGGAATAGACATTACACTGGAGAGAGGGGACTCAGTGCTATCCTAGTGGGTGAGATACAGGCGGCACCATGTCACTTGTATGTCTGTATTATGTACATGAGGCCTTTCGTGGTTATTATATGTGACTGGTAATATAATATATAGTGATGACATGAGGATATACAGTGCAGCAATAGAGGTGTGTTATCATGTAAGTGTATCATCCCTTATATTTACCTGGATAAGATGGATCTCCTCCTGCTGCTGCTTCTGCTGAGGAGAAGTGACCAAGAAATGGAGGGAAATCAAAGGTTAGTGTAAGGAAACCAGAATTTCTGAGCACATTATATAGAAACAATATAAAGCAAATGTATTCCTATAGCTGGGCCATCAGCTCCTGCAGCTACATGTATTATAGTCAGGTCTAGTTCTATCCTTCCAGCATTTATTACCAGCTCTATTCACTCCTGCAGTAATATAATATTCACCATTACCCACAATAGAAATTAGATCCACCTCCAAATAGAGCGCCCCCTGTCCTCTCTATACAGGATGGTAAATAACAAATCCTTGTATTCACAATGTTATCAGCTTTGTTTCATTACCTGGGGATCTCCTCAGTCGTCGCCTCCTCGTCCTCCTCTTCTTCTCTGTGTATAGAATGTAAACCATCTCATATATAAATGTATTATTATATCACACATTATATGGTTCATTGTAAAGAAAGTGATTGCAAAGGTAATGGATTGAGCTGTACATTGCTGTATGCATTTACCATGATAGTACTATATATGTCGGGAACAGACAAAAAAAACATGTATTCACAATACTATAAGCTTTGTTTCATTACCTGGGGATCTCCTCGGTGGTCGCCTCGTCCTCCTCTTCTTCCTCTTCTCTGTGTATAGAATGAAAACCATCTCATATATAAATATATTGTTATATTACAGATTATAGAGTTTATTGTAAAGAAAGTGATTACAAAGGTAATGAATTGTACATTGTGTTGACCATAGTGGTACTATATATGTCAAGTAAACTAAAGTATGAAGTGTATGGGGACCTTAATGGCTATCTCACAGTGTCAGCAGTTTGGAATGTGAATAAATGCTGTTCAAATAAATGGAAAAATATGATGCTATGTCTAACTAGAGCGCCCCCTATCCTGTCCTCCTGCAGCTCCTCTCTCTATACTGGATGGTGAAAAAATAAACATACAACACTATAAGCTTTGAGCCCTCACCTGGGGATGTCCGCCGCCTCGTCCTCGTCCACGTCTTCGTCAACTTCACTGAATATAGAATATAAACCAGCTCATATTTATACATATATGAAGATCTATTAAGACCCGTGTATGCCCAGGGGCGCACATTGGTAAATCTGCCCCATAGATTTTGGGGATATGTGACTACACAGAGTTTTGAGTGGGGAACTCTGATCTCCATGGACTCATACTGTCAACCCATATAATGTAGATGATTTTATCTCTTCTTCATACTTACATGATGGTCTGCAGGTTAGGGTGCCAAGTTCGTAGTGGAAACCGGCCCTTCCTGTAACAGAGAACATAGGTTTGGTTAGGATGATTTTTACTTTGTCCCATTTGAAACGTTCAGAAAATGTTATTTATTGTGACGTCTCAATAAAAACATGAATTCCACTAATGATATTTATTAACCCCTTATCATCACTGCCAGTTGTCTCCCTAACACTGTTGCCCTTTTTTTAAAATTTGACATGAATAATTTTTTATGGCAGTAACTTTTTTTTATGCCTCTAAGTGATTCTGACATTGTGTTCCATGACACATCAAGTGTTATGCTAGTGGCAATTTTTTTTTTTTTTTTTTTGTAAAACAGGGTGTGTTCACATGTACCAGATCCGCTGCGGATTCAGTACTGTGAAGGTGAATGGGTCCCATACATGCAGCGGGGCCACGGCTGTGTGAGGCTCCCGGCTCCCCTCACTTCTCTTCAGCCAATCAGTGCTGCCGTTCACTGATTGGCTAAAGAGGAGCGAGGGGAGCCTCACAATGCTGCGGTGCCGAGCAGGTAATGTATGCTCGGGGACGGGGCTGCGGGCTGTGGCGGGCGGCGGTGGATCCGCTGCGTGTATGGGACCCATTCACCTTCACAATACTGAATCCGCAGTGGATTTCGCTGCAAACTCGCAGCGTGAAATACCCTGCGGATCCAGTACGTGTGAACGTACCCTAAAAAATCTAAAATTTCTTGAACACATAGGATTTATTTGAAATTCTCTACTTGCCTGATAAATTAATTATTATTGATAATTTACAGAATAGTTACCTTATGTTGGCAAAATTTAATATATAATTTTTAAAATTTTGTTTAGAACGTTTAAGAGCTTAAACATTTAGTAGAAGTTTTCCATATTTCAATGAAAATGTAAAAAATATTTTGGAACCACCCTATTTCAAAACCTGCACCCCCTAAACTTGCACCCCCTCCTGAGGAAAAAAAAATCAAATCAACTTGTGTCAAAATTAATTAAAAAAAAAAATTTTTATTCCCTCATTTTCTAGTTTAATAGTTTTTTTCTCTGTAACATAGCAGCCGGTGTTGGCAGAGAACTGCAACTCCATATTTATTCCCTGATTCTGAAGTTTGAGAAATCTGTTAATAGCGTCTCTAGAGCTCCACATGTCTGACACATAGGTCTTAGACACCAAGGAGCACCTAGTGGATTTAGGGGTCCCCTTTTATTTAGGATATTATGTAGGCCTCATATCAATTTGCAGAGGGCTTGGGGTGCTAACATATTTTTGTGTGAAATGTTGATGTTTTTTTTTTTTTTGTGCATTCTAGGCCACATATGATCACTTTTTATTCTATTCTTTTATGGGGTGAAGCAAGTAAAAAACAGAAACAAACAAACTATGGTAAAAATGATTTATTTGATGTCATTGCTGTTTTTTGGTGTAGTGTTATTACCTGAACATCCATGGCGCATCCATGATCTTCATCTTCCACCTATTACATGACAAAAAAATTGCATATTATAAAGGAAATATTAGTCAGTCCTCTAAGTGCTGCATATTGGGGAGGTTTTATAGAAACTGGTAAATTGGAAATCCACTGCCCAGATTTATTAAAACAGATGATCTGACTATAAAAGCGCTCTTAGCACTGGGTATTTGGGTTTAAATATTTGAAAAATTTGCGTAAAATCTTGGTTAAACTATGTTTAACGTACAATATGTGAGTGCACCTTTAAAAAAGTCTTCTTACTTTTCTTATATTAAACCAATGGACATTTTTTAACATACCCAAGGTGACGTTGCTAGTTGTCCCTTCTGTGTACCTGAATAAGTGTCTTAAAGGCGCGGCTTAACCTCTAAAGTGCCACCGCTCCGATTCCCCCCTCCCTTTCCCCTATCAACTTGACTGATTGTTTTTGGCTTGGCCGTCAGTCATGATGATGGAGGAGACTTAGTTGAGACAAAGGGCCATGTTACACGGACTAATCGGCAATGTAAATGAGTGCCGACCTGCTAGATTGTCCATCATTTACTGAGCCCAATACACGCCTCAATAATAGAGCAGCAAGGGCTGTTTATATCTTTGGCGATGTCCAAGCAGTCCTTATAAATAAAGTATATACATGTGCTTCTGCTCGCTTCCCGGTATACATGTGCTTCTGCTCGCTGCCCGGTATCTTCCTGGCTGCTGCTGCTGCTGCCAGGAAGATACCGAGGAGCAGGCAGAAGCACCAGGGAGCGTGGAGCATAGGCTTGTTGGTTTTAGACGAGACCCCCTACAAACATGTCTTTGTGACTGATGCAACTATAATATTACTGTAACATATATTACTATGAGATACTTACACCCAGTTCTCGAACTCCTCTCTGATTTTTTCATCCCTGTTAGGGATAGAATAGAGAAGATAGTGAAAACCTAACACACATCAAGGGACATCAGTTTTCTAGGAGAACTTCATCAATAAGAAGACAATTTAGGCATTCTCACCATGATCGGTGTCTATAGGGGAGGAATTATAGGGTCACACAAGTTTTATGTTTTAATTTTACATTTAAAGAAAATGCTGCAAAGTTTGCTAGAAAAAATGCAAGTAAAAGCAAGCAAAAATTTTTCTTTCAAATCAGCTGGTGCCAGAAAGTGCCAGAGATTTGTAATTTACTTCCATTAAAAATCTCAAATCTTCCATTACTTATCAGCTGCTGTATGTCCTGTAGGAAGTGGTGTATTCTTTCCAGTCTGTAGAGCTTGTGAGGTTTTCTATGTGGATTTGCTGCTTCTCTGGACAGTTCCCGTCGCAGACAGAGGTGGCAGCTGATATGTTTTAATAGAAGTAAATTACAAATCTCTGGCACTTTGTGGCACCAGTTGATTTGAAAGATATTTTTTTGCTGAACTATTCCTTTAAAAAAAAAAAAACTAATAAAAAAAACCCACTCATTTTTGTAGGCTTGTTGTTACTGGCCTCTCTTCCTGTCAATCATTCTGACGAGTGTGCTGACAGGCAGACAGCGGTGACTAGATATGTGCACCCAGATGACTACCTCCCCGTCTCTGCCTGCTGTGCGCTCTAGTAGTCAAACCTCTTTTTCCCTGGTATACAGCTTCTGCTGCGGCTGGTATATGCCCAGGCTGCTCAGGAGCTGTATACAGTGCTCCAGGGAACCATATCAGCCCAAATGTGCTGATTGGTTCCCTTTAAGACGAGACCTCCCTGCAAACATGTCTATGTGACTGATATAACCAATATATTATTATAATATATTTTACTATGAGATACTTACTCCGAATCCTCCTCCTCTTCTTCGATGTCTTCATCACTGCTGTTAGGGATAGAAAAGAGAACATAGTGAAAACCTAACACACATTACAGACATCAGTTTTCTGGCAGAACTTTAATACTAGTTGATTTGGAAGATCTGTTTTCCCCCTGAACTACCCCTATAAAAAAAACCTCCGAACAGTAATTTTTGTAGGCTTGTTGTTTGAGATGAGACCCCCCTGCAAACATGTCTTTGTGACTGATATAACTATTACATTATTATATTTTACTATGAGATACTTACTCCGAATCCTCCATATCCTCCTCCTCCTCCTCGGTGTCGTCCTGGCTCCTGTTAGGGATAGAATAGAGAAGATAGTGAAAACCCAACACACATTACAGACAGCAGTTTTCTGGCACAATTTCAATAAGAAGACAAGTTATATAGAGACATCCTGGCGCTGATCGGTGTCTATAGGGGAGGAATTATAGGGTCACACAAGTTACAGTTTTAGTTTTACATTTAAATAAAATGCTACAAAGTTTGCTGAAAAAAAAACAAATAATGTGCAATTAAAGGGGTAGTTCAGCAAACATTTTTTTCTTTCAAATGAACTGATGCCTGAGATTTGTAATTTACTTTTTTTATTAAAAATCTCAACTCTTAAGTACTTATCAGCTTCTGTATGTCCAGCAGGAAGTGATGTATTTTTTCCAGTCAGGTGAGCAGGAGAGGTTTTCTATGCGGATTTGCTGCTGCTCTGGGCAGTTCCTGTCACAGGCAGAGGTGGCATCAGAGAGCACTGTGTCAGAATGGAAAGAATACACCACCTCCTGCAGGGCATACAGCAGCTGATAAGTACTGGAGCTTTTTTTTATAGAAGTAAAATACAAATTTCTGGCACTTTGTGGCACTAGTTGATTTAAAAGATTTTTTTTTTTTAACTACCCCATTAAAAAAAAAAACTCTGAACAGTAAACATGTCTTTGTGACTGATATAACTATTATATTATTGTATTTTACTATGAGATACTTACTCCGAATCCACCTCCTCCTCCTCCGCGGTGTCTTCCTCACTGCTGTTAGGGATAGAATAGAGAAGATAGTGAGAACCTAACACACATTACAGACAGCAGTTTTCTGGCAGAACCTCATCAATAAGAAGACAAGTTATATAGAGACATCCTGGCGCTGATCGGTGTCTATAGGGGAGGAATTATAGGGTCACACAAGTTACATTTTCAGTAAAGATTTACTTACCCGGAATCCGATCCTCCATCTAAAAGAAAAAAAAAAAAAGAAAAGTGTTAGATTTAAATATGTCTTTTAACCCCATCATGTAACTTTCACAATGTTTCACAGCAATGGGGTAGGGGACTGGTGTCATATATATGATGAGATGTTAGACATGAAATCTATGGAGGTGATGTTATAGACAGGAAAAACTCACCCTCGCCGTCATCCTGTGCAGCCTGAAATAGGAAATAGAGAGAGTAAGCAGAGGACATTGGTGTATTGCCGAGCATGAAACGTCTGTGTACATCTGAGCTATTTGCTTGTTGTTTTTTCTATGGCCATAGAAATAATTGATATCTCAATTATTTCCTGCCGTTCTACATTGACTTCAATGCTGTTTTCAATGCAACAATGGCCGTTGTTCGTACAATGTGTGAACATATTCTAAAAGTCTAAATGAATAAAGCATATACTTACCTCTGCACACTCCCCGGTGCTTCTGCCTGCGCCCCAGTGTCTTCCTGGCTTCTGCGGACAGCAGGCAAAAGCCAGGAAAATATCACAGGCAGAAGCATCGGGCAGTGTGCAGAGGTAAGTATATACTTTATTATTTTCCTTACACATTCATCAGCCGTTGGCCGTGCATCGTTATTACACATAGCAATGCGCAATCGCCGGCCAATGTTTTTGGGTTAGGACCAAAAGATTGCAGCTGCCCCTCCACACCACAGGGCTCTCCTCTGCCAGTCTCCCTGACCTCCCAGTACCCGTCCCCAGGCCGCGCGCCACCCTTCTTGAGTGCTCCAATGCCCACTGCGAAGCCAAAATCAAGTAGCGGCACCAAGTAGCCAGCGGTACTGCCTCTCTCTGCTGTGGCTGCAGGGAACACCTGTTTAGAGTGGGGATTACCCTGAGGGGAATCCCCGTTTTAAATGGGTGTTCCCTGCAACAGAGGTAGAGAGAGAGGCAATAGCGACCGCTGTTTAAACTTGAAATCACTACTTGATTTTGGCACTGCAGCAGGCATTGGAGGAGGATGGCAGGGGCTTGGTCAGAGGTCCAAGGAGGTCAGGAAGGCCAGTGGAGGTGAGCCCTGTCGGGAAGAAGCTTCGGCCAGTGTATGCTCCACCAGGCGGCTGCCGGACCAGAGAGCTGGGACGGGGCTCAAGAAGGAAGGTGGGCGGCCTGGGTATCAGGTGGTCGGGGAGACTGGTGGAGAAGAGCCTTGTGGAGGCAAGAGGCAACTGTAGCAGCTTGGGGAATGTCGCCGGTGTCCGAACCAGCTAGCAGGGGTCGTGGGGACTCCAGGAGTGTAGGCGGCAGCCTGGGGACAGGTCCAGGGGCTGGAGCAGCTGTTCCCAGCAGCAGGAAGAAGCATAGGCAGCGCGCCAAGTTCAAATAGCCGCCCGCTCTTGCATCTCTCTATGCCTCCGCTGCAGGGAACAACGATTTAGACTATTTCTCCTTGTAATAAAGAAAATGATCAGGCGATGACAATGTTGATCGCTGATGATCGTGTCTTTTGATCCTGATCTAAAATCATTGGCTGCGACTACGCACAGCAATATGTAAAAACCATGCCTCCTCCCAAACTCGCTGCCCTTCCTAACCGCCCATCAGGCGAGCGGGGGGATATGGCAGGCATACGCCTGGGAGAAGAGGCAAATCTGCGCCTTCTCCCTGGCATACGCCCCGGCCACAGCCTTGATAAAGTTCTCCCTCTGTGTTGATACCTTTCAAACCACAAGAGATATTGCAGATATGGTATTAGCAATCGATTTCTAAGACAATTGTAGTCATCTTTAATGTACTACATGACCATCTTGATTGTGGCTTCCAAGATGGCAGCCATGTTCCAGACATGCAGTAATACCTCGGTTCCCGAACCATATCTTTGGTATGTTTTCCTTGGTTTGTCTTTTTTTATATGCTACGTGACCACCTTTCCACTGGAAAAATTTGCCCTTGATCCAATATGGCGGCCATTAAAATGGTGGCATATCAATAAAAAGTAGAAACTCCCAAAACCTGCGCCACAGATGAATATAATGAAGATAGATCAGTGATCAGTGATTTCGGATAATTGTATTAGGGTATAAACCCACACACCGTATATGCAGCAGATATGCAACAAATACTCAGCAGATTTGTTGGTACAGATTTGATGCTGTGTTCAGTTATTTAGATCTAATCTGCTGCGATTTTGCTGCGATTTTGCTGCGAGTTTGCTGCGTATCGCAGCAGTAAATACGCTGCATATACGGTGTGTGGGTTTATACCCTTAAAATGCCCATCCAGTACACATTGGGGGTAATATACATCATATTTGTGTCACGTTGTTAGATACAAAACTCTCATATATGCTGCATAATCTATTTCTGGTATAATTTGCGTATTTACTCATCACTTTTGGGGGGGTGGGGGGTTGTGGGTGAAAAATGCGGACAATGATCCAACAAATCAGTGTAAGCTTTTATCCAGTAATCAGCACAAGATGTAGGGGGTTATGTGGCTTATCCAGAATTAGAAAAATACTACTGCTTTTTTAAGAACAGCGCCATGCTTATCTTCAGGCTTTATGTGGTATTACAACTCAGCTTTATTCACATCACTAGTAAATGTGCCGCAGTACCACAGAAAAACTGAGGACAATAGGGGCACTGTTTATGGATGGGGGCAGCTATGACCCAGATTTTTCAAACTGTGGAAGTTTATGTTCACACACAGTTAAAACAACAGTGGTTGTCTAACACGGCCATTGTTGGCAGAGTTTTGTCATAAAAAATACATTGTGTGAACGTAGCCTAAAACTGAAACTGGTGTCTGCTGCCCACAGCAACCAATCACGGCTCAGCTTTCCAGAGAATCTGTCAGGTCCATTCCAGGTACAGAGCTGCAGACACAGGCAGATAGGTAATAGAGAGAGAATACAAGGGAATCCTGTGTCTTTGCTGATGGCCATTTGTACAGTTATAAAATTGTATTTTATATGTATCAGTCATTTATTTTCCTAATCTTCACATATATATAGACGAATAAGCTGACCTGTATACCAGAAGAAAACATAGTATTATTGGTAGTAATATATAACTTTTTTAAATATAGATAAAAAACTAATCAAGAACAGTGTGTGTGCTCACCTCCACAGCAAAACCAAACCACAAAAACTATATACAGATAGACCACAGTATCATCATGCATCACTCAGTCAGGTGCGATAATACACATAGAAGCAACAAAGTAGCTGCAAACAATGTATGATAGCAAATGCAAGATCAACCAATAAACAAGCAGGTGTAAACACGATGGGATGCACGCCAGTATAGATAGGTACAGGAGCTATTAACCCTGTTACACCCTGAGCATGGTGCACCAATCCACCCCTCCTCACTCAGGGAATCATCAGAGTAGATGCCCTTATAATGGCGGCTCCTGCCCTGTGCTGTCCCTACTCCCAGACCCTATGCTTACCCTTATGCTGCTCCCTACGCTGCGTTTTATCTACAAAGGACTCGTCAGGGAAGGATGATAGATCCTGGGTATAGCACTGCATCGGAGTCCTGTACAGTGTGCGTCCGGCATCAATAAACGTGGCACATCACAGCAATGGCCGGAATGCCTGGAGGACACTAATAGCCTGATCTGTGGCTGTGTGACACAACTAGATCAGGCTATTAGCACCTTCCAGGCACTCCGGCCACTGCTGTGATGTGCCACGTTTATTGAGGCCAGATGCACACAGTACCGGACCCCGATGCAGTGCTATACCCGGGATCTATCATCCTCCCCTGACGAGTCCTTTGTACATGAAATGCTGCGTAGGGAGCTGCATAAGGGTAAGTGTAGGGTCTGGGAGTAGGGACAGCACAGGGCAGGAGCCGCCATTATGAGGGCATCTATTCCGATGGTTCCCTCGGTGAGGAGGGGTAGATTGGTGCACCATGTTCAGGGCTTAACAGGGTTAATAGCTCCTGTACCTATCTATACTGGCGTGCATCCCATCGTGTTCACACCTGCTTGTTTATTGGTTGATGTTGCATTTGCTATCATACATTGTTTGCAGCTACTATGTTGCTACTATGTGTATTATTGACAGTGCACAATGACATTACCCTGTATGGAATCACTGCCGTTGTGTATACACTATTGCTGTGATTCTCTGCGTCTGCAAAAAATAATTGACGAGTCTATTTTGTGTGGCCGCTATTCAGTGAAAAGCGGCTGCACAAGATAGCCTGTCCGCACAATGTAAAGGACTATAGGCACACCCAAATGTGCCCGCATTCGAATTTAAATGAAGAGATGGTGACCTGGCCGATACTACAGTATTGTCCTTGTGAACATCTAAGACATTGGCTGTTGTTTGAAACATCAAACACCGGCTGTGTCAAATAACGGCTGATGTTCATGCCATGCCTCCGTGAGCAAGCAAATTGTGAAACATGCGTTGGAGGCGGTGTAGCACGCAGCTTACATCAGGTATGGTCACTATGTGTTGGGTGGGGGATCTCGGACACCACTTGGAATGGCTCTCTATTGCTTACTAACAGCACCTTATATTTGGCCTTATTAGGGGTGGTGCAGTAGTTTTCCTTTAGCAACATTTAAGCAACATTCACATCATCAGTGTCATTTGTGCAGCAGAGCCGGTGTTGGGTTGCATTATTTGTATTATTTTTACATCATTTTGGTTCAGCCCCACCACACATGGAGATATGTATTTGACATATATTATTTACATTGTAGTGATCATACCGTAGTGTGTACAATTTTATCTCACCTTGTGTTATTTTAATTTATGTAAAAAATTTGTTTGATTTTGTGTATAATAAGAATAATTTGTGGTTTATCAGTGAATTTTGCCTCGTTCTTTTGGGAAATATTGTATACTAGCCTGAGGCGGGCTAGCAGGGTTGTTGTAGGAGAATACTACTACTCCCAGCCCTACAGCTACTACTTCCCCAAGCTCTCCAAAATAGTAAGAAGTACAGGCTCTTCATATATAGAAAAAAGATGTGCAGGGCACTCACTGTAAAACTTTACTTTTATTTAATCCATGTTAAAAATCCATTACAAGGGATAATGACAGCAGGAACAGCAGCACCAGGCGTCTGGAGAAGCATACTGACGTACTCGAAACAGCTGTAACGCCGCCGCATGGTGCTGGCGTTCCTGACGTCCTTAACCCGTGGAATGAATTTTTAACATGGATTAAATAAAATTTTTGCGGTGAGTGCCCTGCACATCTTCTTTTTTCTATATATGAAGTAAGGGTGGAGAGGACACCCTGCTGGTACTTTTATGAACTCAATTTTGCACATATTGGACTGATCTCTATAGGCCAGTGCTTCTCTAACTTTTTCTACTGGAGCCTCACCCAACAGACCAAGGCAATGCCCGGGCCTCACCAGACTGACCAAGAGGATGCCTGGGCCTCACTATCTGTGGTGAAAGTCCATTTGAAAGCTGAAAACAATGCTAGGGCTACCTTTCACTCATCTCCCAAGCTCTGTATGCTAATAAAGCAAGTACAAAATAAATTAATAATGTTGCTAAAATGGAGATTTTGGAGGACTGTGCAGATCATAGTTACTTTTGTGAAAACTGGCTTCCCAGCTGGGCCTCACCAACAACTAGGGGGCGCCTCACTGGTGAGGCCCGCCTCACAGTTTTGAGAAGCACTGCTATAGGCGATAGGCCGATCATTGTCTCTATCACATTGGACACCCAGCCCTACAGCTACTACTGCCCCCAGCTGTATAGCTACTACTTCTCAGCTGTATAGCTACTACTACCCTAGTTCTACAGCTACCATTACCCCCTGCCCTGCTGCTGCCACTACCCCCAGCCCTACAGCTACCACTACCCCCAGCCCTACAGCTACCACTTGTCCCAGCTTTACTGCTGCCACTACCCCCATCACTAAAGCTACCACTACCCCCTGCCCTACAGCTGCCACTACCCCCATCACTCAATCTACCACTAGCCCCATTCCTACAGCTACTGCTACCCCCAGTTTTACAGTCTGTGTCCCTCTTTTGTGGTTATAACAGGATTTATGGTGTCTGTAATGTTGTGTCCGCACTGCACATGTGTCAGTCTAGTCTTACAGTATAGCAGCTATCTGACAGTAAATGGATGTTACACCTAACAACAAATCAGAGTACAGTCTACTTTATAAGTATACGTAACATTTATTTTTATTTATATAAAGGAGAACTCAGTAATCATGCAAAAAATAACATTTATTCTTACATTTGTAGGATGTGCTATTACTTCGCCCTGTTGTGTTTTTATTTAATTATTTTAAACCCCCCCCCCCTTGCAGCCCCCATACACCTGCATCGATTCATTCAAAAACTTATCTACTTCCTGTTTCAGCGACATCTTCATTTCCTCATTACTCACAGCGCTGTGTCTGTCGGCCACTATGGAGGATGGCCGGGCTGCTGTGTCTGTCGGCCGCTATGGAGGATGGCCGGGCTGCTCTGTCTGTCGGCCGCTATGGAGGATGGCCGGCTGCTGTGTTTGCCGGCCGCTATGGAGGATGGCCGGGCTGCTCTGTCTGTTGGCCACCATGGAGGATGGCCGGGCTGCTGTGTCTGTCGGCTATTATGGAGAATGGCCGGCTGCTGTGTTTGCCGGCCGCTATGGAGGATGGCCGGGCTGCTCTGTCTGTCGGCCGCTATGGACGATGGCCGGCTGCTGTCTCTGTTGCCCGCCATGGAGGATGGCCGTGCTGCTGTGTCTGTTGGCCGCTACGGAGGATGGCTGGGCTGCTGTGTCTGTCAGCCACTATGGAGGATGGCCGGGCTGCTGTGTCTGTTGGCCGCTATGGAGGATGGCCGGGCTGCTCTGTCTGTTGGCTGCTACGGAGGATGGCCGGGCTGCTGTGTTTATCGGCCGTTATGGAGGATGGCCGGGCTGCTGTGTCTGCCGGCCGCTACGGAGGATGGCCGGCTGCTGTGTCTATCGGCCGCTATGGAAGATGGCCGGCTGCTGTCTCTGTCGGCCACTGTGCTGCATGACATTGTCCTGGCTCTACAGGCAGACGGGGAAGCCTATAGTGGAATCCTCCCCCATTACAGCATGGAGGAGATGTTGCGGTTGGCGGAGAATTCCACTACAGGCTTCCCCATCTGCCCGTATAGCCATGACAATGTATTGCAATTCCCCCCCCCCCTGCCCCGCGCACGTGTTTCAGCAGCTCCTTAATGTGTGGGTGCGTGGGATTTCACTGTGCAAAAGAGGAGTGGCGGCTCCGGTCATCCTCAGGGCCCCAGCATCTCTGTGGCCCTGTAAGATGGGGGGATTCCACTCCAGGCTTCCTCGTCTGCCTGTAGAGCCCATAGAGGGACAATGTGCAGCAGCACCCCCCTTGCTTACCAGCATCTCAGCATCTCTGTAATGTGTCGGGAGGATTTCCCTCCAGGCTTCTGCGTCACCCCCTATGTCACTTTCCATCTACTGTGGCCCCCAGCTGTTGCACAGCTACAACTACCATTATGTCCTGGTGACATTACATGATGGGAGTTGTAGTTAGGTAACTTGGAAAGCTCCAGGTTGCAGAACTACAATTCCCATCTTGTACTGTCACCACAACATGAGGATGGGGCTTGTAGTTATGCAAACATGAGAGCTCCAAGTTGAAGAACTACAACTCCCATGATTATGTTGTGGGGACTATACTTTATGGGACTTGTAGTTTTACAGCTTGGAGCTCTCCTGTTTGCATAACTACAACTCCCATCTTGTACCACATATATTATTATTATTATAATTATTTTATTTAATTAGCATGACAGATCACACAGTAGATCCTGATCCAGTGATAGCATTGTCACATATTACTGCACATCTGGATAAAGTCTTAGGCCAGGCCCATGGCTTATGTGTGCTATGTGATTTCTCCCTCTACCTTATAGGAGTATATTCCTTCCTATGTCCGCAGAGGTGCTGGAGATCACATAACATACACAGTGCATGAGCCCGGCCATAGACCACAGCCACCACCCAGCAGTTATCATGGCCCAACTAAGCCCCGCCCCCTGCATGGAACATGGCAAAATGGCAGTTGGGAAATGGCTGAACATGGGGAATAAGTAACAGGGTGTAAGGTATTTATAGCTCCCCATTCTACACATCTCCTCCCATCACCACTGTCTCCTATGGGGGGGGGGGGCACCTATGTGATCATGTGACCAGGGAGGAGTATCTACAGGTACAGATCCTCCTGGACAGGGCACCCCACTATGTACACAACCCCATCTCTATACAAACATCCCACAGTGTATCCTATCTGCTATACCCTGCTATACTGGATGGGGAATTCTCACTCACATGTTCCTCGTAGACAACTGGAACGTCCTTTTCCTCTACGGACTGCTCCACGTCCATCTTCGGCTCTTCCTCCATTTCTCTAAATCGCCTCCTGTCGCCAATCTCTCGCAGAAATCACCTGTGTGTGTGATAAAAAATAAAGATTACATGGAGAAAACTGATTGAAAAGTAGAAAATAACAAAAAATACCAGGAGCCAATGGATGTGTGTACTTACGATCCAACTCCTAATAAAGCTCTGAAGGGTCCAGTAGCTGTTGTATTATGATGTCATATTTCTTTTGTTTTGTTTTTTAAATAAACTTTATTTAAACATCTGGATACAAACACTTGTACTAACCATATAATGCAATATCACTGATATAAACATTACATACATAATGAACAATTGGCCATTGGCGGGAATTTCTATTTTTGTTTGGATGAATAAGATCTTGGTCTATGCGCTCGGCTGTAGTATTTTAATATGGTTTATACTGATACTTGATAATGTTGCTCAAACAAACAAAAAATCATTTAGCAAAAGGTTTCAGCCCCTTCCTATAAGAATATTTTTCCCTATATAATTACTATTTTATTAATAGTTTTATATAAGGGTAATAAGTGATTATTATTACATATCTGCCGCTTCTTTCCCGCCTGCTCTGCCTGTGTAGGGTTCAGGTCTCTTTTGGGGTTTAGTGTTTACGTTCATCTTGATTATTGTGCACAGTTTGCCATAGGCGGCCATTATAACAAATATGTGTATTGAGTAGTCCAGTCCCCTACACTCCTCAACACACTTGTTACAGGGGGCATATCTAGTTGTAAGGGTCATTCTAACTGGTTATAGGGGGATTCTATCTGACAACAGGGGCACACTGTATCTGGCTATAGCAGACATGGAATTTGATCCAGGTAGCATATCTAGTAGCAAGGGGTAATGTATCTGGTTATAGGGTTATTGTATGTGGCTGCAGGGTTCATATCTAGCTACTTAGGAAATTGTATCTCTCTACAGGGGGCATCTGTGTCTACATGGGCATTGTAACTGTATACAAGATGCATCATATCTCAATACAAAGGTATATCTGACTGTTGCACCTCATTACAGGGGGCATATGTAGTTGCATGGGGTATTGTATCTGGCTACAGGAGGCACAATGGATTGATGGGCAGGTAAGTTTAACTTTGTGTTAGCAAGGAAGGCACTGCTTTTGGTTATATGGGGAATATCTGGCTACAGGGGGCATTGTATCTGGTTTTAAAGTATCTGACTAGGAGGGAACATTGCATTTGGTCATAAGGATCATATCTGGTTGCATGGGATGTTGAATCTGGCTGTAGGGAGCATTGTATCCAGCTACTGAGGCATTATTACAGGCTATAGGGGGCCTATCTTTCTACAGGGACCACTGTATCTGGCCGCAGGTGGCATATCTAGCTGCTGGGGCATTATTATTGGCAATAGGGAATGTTATTGTGGGATCTGATCTTGGAAGGATATGCTTACAGAGCCTATGGCTGCAGTGTGATCATAGTCCTTGGGGGTCTGCATGTCGTGATCCCTGCATGTGGGGGTCTGCATGGCGGGATCCCTGCATGTTATTTGCAAGATGTATTTTTGCTGCTCTTTGGCAGTTTTAGAAAAATGCAGCAGGCTGAGGTTTTGGCATTTTTTGGGGGAAACTGCAGCGTTTTTCTCCCAAAGACTTCAATGGAAGGTTATGCATATGGTGGTTTTTAGTGGCGCTTTTCAAGAAGGAAAAAAAAAGTCGCCACTGGTCACCAGGGGGTTAACTGAACCCTCTGTGGGTCAGACTGTGCTTCGTTCCGGGAAAGGGGTGAGCTTAACTTACCATCCGGTCTTCTCCCTGTCTCCTTCTCATGAGCAGCTGAGCAGGGACACTGCTTTAGCCACTGATTGGCTGAGATGACGCTGGAGCATCGTCAGCGTAGCCAACCTGCGGCTACAATAGTGGCTCCATATTTAAAGAAGCAGAGCCTGGCACACTTGTATCTCAGAGTGCCAGTCTCTGCTGAAGATAGAAGACGTCAGGGTGAGTATCAATAGGGCCCCCCTTCTCCCCAGCACTATACCCATCCCAGCAAGGAAGGGGAGCAAGTAATCCCTTTCTTGCTGGGATGGGTACAATGTAACATCAATATGGCCCCCATGGGGTTAATTTAGGATGCCATGCATCCTCACTTAACCCCCTGGGGGCCACATTGTTTAGTCTGGCACACAAGGGATTAAGTATGGAGGTCATGCGTCCATACTTAACCCCTTGTGTGCCATACTGTAAGCAGCATCTACTAAGAATAGCCGAATCCAAAGAGTCACCGACACTACAGGTCCCAGCATAGAGGTGTATATGGTCCGCACTCCCTTCTTCTTTGGTGTAGGTAGTGCTCAGCAGTAGAGCAGTTCACAACGATTATTGCATATAGAAGATTTTCATCAGCGGCACTCACCATAAAATTCACCTTTATTGGAATACAAACATGCTTTAGAGGAAACAAGAGGAGGCTCTCCCCACCTACGGACGTTTCACACCTGTCTGGCACTTTCTCAAGGCATCATCATGTTTCCTGTAAAGCATGTTTGTATTCCAATAAAGGTGAATTTTATGGTGAGTGCTGCTGAGGACAGTCTTCTAAATGCAAGCATCTACTAAGATGCTGCCTACTGTAAGATGCAGAGCACCTACCACAACAATGGGTGTTCTGCTCCTGGATTTTTTTGGGTGTGTTTTTCCCTTTTGTTTTTCAGATATCGGTATCTTATGGATTACATCGGATTCGTTGGACTATGTTGTTTACCAGTGTTGTTTTATATTGAAATAGAATGGGCAAGGTAGGGTGTGGGGGTGTTCTTTTTTAAATAAAATAATATTCACTGTTTTATATTTCTTTACTTTCAGACTTAGTAATGTATTCCATCTAGCAGACAGCTTCCTCTAATAAGTCGGGCCTAGTGTAAGCCGGTATATAATAGCAAACACTAATCAGTAAATCAGTTAACCCCATGGGGGCCACAATGATGTCACAATGTGCCCATGCCAGCAAGGAAGGGATTAACTGTCCCCCTTCCTTGCTGAGATGAGTACAGTGCTAGGTGGAAGAGTGGGCCCCTATTGATACTCACTCTGACATCTTCGGCAGAGCCTGGCACACTGACATCCAAGCTTGCCAGGCTCTGCCTCTTCGCTGATCTGGCTACACTGACGATGCTTCGGCATTATCTCAGCCAATCAGCGGCTGTAGCAGTGTCCCTGCTCAGCTGCTGATTACAAGAAAAAGACGGGGAGAAGACTGGAGGGTAAGGTAACCAACCCCTGGCCCCCCCTTCTCCGGGTCACTTAACCCCTTCCTTTCTGGAGCGGGTGCATTTGGGTCATCATTTTGACGTCCACGTTCGAGGAAAAACGCTGACCCGAAAAACAGCCAATGTCACACAGAGACTTTCATATTGCAAGGTGAAAACACAGAAAAAACGCCATGCACAAAAAACCTACGTGTGAAGTCACCCAAAAACATTTCCCACTATCTGAACATGAAAATGATTTCTTGCCTATGGAGATTCTATGATGTTCTCTGATTGTTCAGTATAACATTTCCCACATTCTGCAAATGAAAATGGTCTCTTGCCTATGTGAGATATTTTTATTTTTTATATATATTTTTTTTTATTAAATAGTTTTTTGTTTTTTTTTAAACAATTCAAAGTTACATCTTTGATTCATTATTACAAAAATCCAATATACACATTATACAATCGCATAAAAATTTTACATTTACTTACAAACAATAACCCTAAAGGACAGAGAGGGATATAACATATATATTTTAAAAAATCAACACACTATTCTAATCCTGAAGTGGTAGATAATGTTACGTCTCTGTGTCATCTGTCCATTTGCCCCATAGATAAACAGAGGTTTTTGGGGTTTTTTTACTTAAAAAGGAAATCCTTTCGTACCTCTGTACCTTTTATCTAGGTTTCCCCAGTGGGATATTAATGTCGGGCGGCAATAATCCAGCTCCAGAGAATCTTGCTGTGTGGATAGTGGGAATTTGGAGTAGCGTGTCTGATGGCTACAACAAAGCAACTGAAGGATCTTTCATGCAGCCCAATTGCTCAATTTCTCATGCCATGTAAATGCACTGCAAAGGGGTCACCTATCTCGCTGACCAGAGCTTGTTTTGCGGCCCCTATGGCCCTCAGCTGACCTGTCTAATACACTGCGGAACATCACCATAGAAGAGGCTGTAGTCGTTACACTGAATACCTTTTATTTTTGTTTATTAAAAACATTTTAAAGAGAAATACCTTTTATTACGGCCTCATACCGACTTGTGGAGAAAGAGTTCTTCAGCCAGGTTACTGCATACACATGAAATTTTGTGGCATTTCACTGGGTCTGCTGGGGGCTGTAGTGCTCAGTACATAGGCAGCTTCCCCAACCCTAAGTGCCCTATTAAAGGGAGCGATAATTGGCAAATAAGGCTGATTATTGCTCTGCATAAGGGTCTATTTACACAGAAAGATTATCTGCCAAAGATTTGAAGCCAAAGCCAGGAACAGACTATAAACAGAGATCAGGTCATAAAGGAAAGACTGAGATTTCTCCTCTTTTCAAATCCATTCCTGGCTTTGGCTTTAAATATTTGGCAGATAATCAGTTAGATAATCTTTCTGTGTAAATGGACCCTTATAGAGACAAAGGGGGATCTATTAAAAGGCTAAAATGCCTTTTTTAGGAGCAGATGGGCCCGGTCGGTGTAAATATTTTCACAAATGGTCTATTTGCGAAGATTTCATTTGCATCGGCCCCATCTGCGCCGGAGGGGCGGAGAGGGAGCGATACAGACTCTGCGTGCGCCGCATTTATCATTTTTCCTGAGGAAAGATTATAGTGAAAACCAAAGAGAAGCAGCCTAGTAGTACCAGGGTGGGAAGGGCCATTTTTTGGGCCCTCCCCAGCCTAATAATACCAGCCTGCTACTGCCCAGTCCAGGAACGCCAATTTCAACACTCCAGGACTACTGGTACCTTGCTCGTCCCAGTATCCCTTGTGGCATTGGGTACTGGAGTAATATTGGAGGGGGGGGTAGCATTAGCCATCTATCAGACAGCTTCAAATACAAAAACTGAAAGTAAAGAATAATAAAACACAACACAATAGAGATAAGTATTTTATTTAAAAAAAGAACACCCCATACCCCTCGTAGACCTTTTTATAAAAAAAAACAAAAAAAAAAAAACATGCTGGTCATCAAAATAGTCCAATGAATCTGACGTAATCCACAGGATACCGATATCTGAAAAACAGAAGAGAAAAACACATAAAATAAATGCCAGTAGCAGAACACCCATCATTGTGACAGGTATTCTGTACCTTACAGCATGCAGCATCTTAGCAGATGATGCCTACAGTATGGCACACAAGGGGTTAAGTCAGGGCCGTATTTAACACTAGGCACCCGTGGTCCGGTGTTTTTATTTTTGGAAGTCTCCCACCTCTCTTTCTGGCGGGGGGGAGTAGAGTGAGGGACACTGGTAAGATGGTGTTAACCAGGCACAGTATGGTAGTGTTATCCAGTCACAGTATGGTGGTATTGATCAGCTCTGGTGTGGCAGTGTCAAATGTGACACCTGGAGCTATTACCTACCAATTTACCAATCCTGTGGTGAGGCATCTTCAAGTTTAGTGCCTAGGGCAGCAGCAGCTGCTAATAAGGTCCTGGGATACATATGCATAGTTGCCAACAGTCCCGTTTTCGCCGGGACTGTCCTGGATTTGACAGGCCAGTCCTCACTAAGTAATGTCCTGGGTTTGCCCCGGTAAGCTCCGCCCCTGTGACATCACGCCCCACCCCGTGACGGCCCCCAATGCATTGAAGCCTAAGCATAGGCTTTTTGGCTGTAGGCTGTATATTCTGCCTCCAGCCACCAGAGGCCGCTCTCTCCTCCCAGCTACAGGACCTGACAGTGAGGTCACTCACTCCTGCCTCTGGGATAGAAGAGCAAGATGGCCGTGTGCTGCAGGGAGCCAGGTAATAAGGTGTCCACATGAGGGGGATTATGCTGAAGGACTGGTATACACTATATACCAGTCACAGCTCTGATTAGCAGTCTGATTACCAGTATACTAGCCTCTCACCCCAGTGTATAGTTTATAATCCCCCTCATGAGGGCACTTCATTATACCACCAGTATTATACAGTGCTGTGAGACTGCTGGTATACTGAGGAGCCCACATGAGGGGGATAATGCTGAAGGAGATAACGCTATGTACATTGGTATGAGAGGCTAGTATACTGGAAGACTGGTAATCACAGCTGTGACTGATATACAGTGTCCTAGCCTCTCACACCAATGTATATAGCTTTACCTCCTTCAGCATCATCCCCTCATGTGGGCCCCTCAGTATACCAGCAGCCTCGCAGTACTCACTGTATTATACTGGTGGTATAATGAGGGGCCCACATGAGGGCATGATGCTGAAGGATGATGAGGGGCATGATGCTAAAGTCTGCCCCAGTCACCCTCCAGTCTGCCTCAGCTACCCCAAGTAGCCCCCAGTCACCCCGCAGTCTGCTTAAAGAGGACCTGTCACCCCCCCGTGAAGGGGTGACAGGCTCCCAACCCCCCGTTAGAGCCACCTATACTTACCTCATTGCGCCGGGTCCCGCTTCCTGAGCCGGTCGGTTGACTGAGATTTCAGCCCCCAAAGGCCGGCGCGCTCGCTCACAGGAGAGGCCGATGCTCATAGAGAATGAGGGAGCATCGGACTCCCCATTCATTCTCTATGTGCATTGGACTCTCCTGTAAGTGCGCACCGGGCTTCGGGCGCTGAAATCTCAGTCACCCGACCGGCTCAGGAAGCGTGACCCGGCGCAATGAGGTAAGTATAGGGGGCTCTAACGGGGGGTCGGGAGCCTGTCACCCCGGCACGGGGGGGTGACAGGTTTCCTTTAACCCTTTAAGGACAGAGCCTGAAATGGCCTTAAGGACAGAGACAAATTTTATGAATATGATCTGTGTCACTTTATTCATTAATAACTTCGGGATGCTTTTACCTATCCGGCTGATTCTGAGATTGTTTTCTCGTGACATATTGTACTTCACATTTCTGGTAAATTTGAGTCGATACTTATAACGAATCTTTATGGGGAAAAAAAACAAAATAATGTGAAAAAAATTGAAAAAATGCATTTTTCCAACTTTGGAACTTTTCTGCTTATACAGAAAATGGTTATGCCACATAAATTATATATTAAATAGCATTAGCAACATGTCTACTTTATGTTGGCAGCATTTATTAAACTATATTTCATTTTTTTTAGACAATAGAAAGCTTAAAACATTAGCAGCAATTTTCCAAATTTTCAGTAAAATTTCAAAACCAGATTTTTCAAGGGACCAGTTGACGCTTTAAGTGTATGTGAGGGGACTGTATGTTATGAAGCCCCACAAAGCACCCCATTTCAGAAACTGCATCCCCCAAACTCTGCAAAAGCACATCCAGAAAGTTTTTTAACCCTTTAGTTGAGTCACAGAAATAAAAGCTAAGTGTGTAAGTGAGATTTTATTGAAATCCAATATTTTTCATAATTATAAACCTATTACCAGAGAAATCCACCCCAATATTGATTGCCCTGTTTCTGCAGTTTATAGAAATACTCCATATGTGGCCCTAATGTGCTATTTGACGCAACCACAAGCCTCAAATACAAAGGAGCGCCTAGTGAATTTTAACGTTATATTTGGTCATTTTTGACTGTACCACTTCAGGTTGGCAGAGGCTCTGGGGTGCCAAAACCTAAAAAACACCCCTAAAGGGACACCATTTAGAAAACTACACCCCTTTGAGGAATGTAACAAGGGGTGCGGTGAGCATTTGGACCCCACAGGTGCTTCACAGATTTTCAGAACAATGTGTAAAAAAGGAAAAATTAAATTTTTTACACTAAAACGTTGTTCTAGCCTTCATTTTTCATTTTTACAAGGGGATAAAAGAAAAAAAATCTCCACGTGTAGCGCAGTTTCTCCCGAGTACGGAAATACCCCACATGTGGACATAAAGTGCCAAGCGGGCACAGGACGAGCCTCCAAAGGGAAGGAGCGCCAATTGGCTTTTGGAAGCTGGATTTCACTGGAATGGATTTCAAGGGCCATGTCGCATTTACAGAGCCCTCGTGCTGCTAAAACACTGGAAACCCCCCACAAGTGACCCCATTCTGGAAACTAAACCCCTCAAGGAATTTAACAAGGGGTGCAGTGAGCATATGGACCCCACTGGTGACGGGCACAAATGTGGAACAACGTGACGTGAAAGGGAAAATTTTCATTTTTTCACTTTCACGGTACAAATGTGCCTGTTATCAAGGGGTCCATATCCTCACTGCACCCCTTGTTAGGTTCCTTGATGGGTGTAGTTTCCATAATGGGGTCACTTGTGGGGGTTTTCACTGACTTGGCAGCACAAGGGCTCTGTAAATGCGACATGGCATTCATCATTCCTTCTGGCCAAATCCATCTTCCAAAATCCAAATGGCGCTCCTTCCCTTCGGAGGCTTGCCCTGCGCCCACATGGCGCTTTATGTCCACATGTGGGGTATTTACGGACTCAGGGGGAATTGCTCTACACATTTTGTCTGTTTTTTAATCTTTTAACCCCTTGTGAAAATGAAAAATTTAAGGCTAAACCAACATTATGTGTGTAAAAATGTAATATTTCATTTTCACGCCACATTGTTCCACATTTGTGCCCGTCACCAGTGGGGTCCATATGCTCACTGCACCCCTTGATAGATTCCTTATGGGGTGTAGTTTCCATAATGGGGTACTTGTGGGGGGGTTTCAACTGTCTTGGCAACACAGAGGCCTTTCAAATGCAACAAGGCCCTTGAAAATCCATTCCAGCCAAATCCAGCCTCCAAAAGCCAAATGGGGCTCCTTCCTTTTGGAGGCTCGTCTTGCAGCCGCATGGCGCCTTATGTCCACATGTGGGGTATTTCCGTACTCGGGGGAAATTGCTCTACACATTGTGGTTTTTTTTTATCTTTAAACCCCTTGTGAAAATGAAAAAATCAAGACTAAATCAATGATTTAGTGTAAAAATGTAAACATTTTTTACACTAAATGTTGGTCTAGCCTTGATTTTTTTCATTACCAAAAGGGGTTAAAAGGGAATACAAATGCAAAACGTGTAGGGTAATTACCCTTGGGTAATGTCCACATGTGGATATATTGTGCCTTATTGGCACAGGGCAAGCCACCAAAGGGACAGAGCGCCATTTAGAGGCTGGAATGGAGGAGGGAGGCCATGTCGCAATTACAAAGCTCCTGTACTGCCAGGACACTGGGAACGGCCACAAGTGACCCCATTCTGGAAACTACACCCTTCAAGGAATTTAACAAGTGGTGCAGTGAGCATATGGACCCCACTGGTGATGGGCACATTTGTAGAACATGTGCTGTGAAAGTGTAAAATACAATTTTTTTCCTTTTCACAGCACAAATGTGCCCGTCACCAGGGGGCCATATCCCGGCTGCACCCCTTGTTAGATTCCTTATGGGGTGTAGTTTCCAGAATGGGGTCACTTTTGGGGGGTTTCTACTCTCCTGGCAGCACAAGGACTTTGTAATTGCATCATGGCAAGCCTCTAATGGGAATGGCGGCCATGCCTATTTAGTTGGGGAAAAGGGACAGTTTTTTATTTATTTGGGGGTATTAGGCCAATTATTAGTTTATAAGGCTGAAAATTACAGGTGTCCATCAAAATTAACCTATTTTGATCCAGAGGAAGGCAAAAAAATCTTGTGAGGCAGACGACAGTAGCCTCATCACTGGGAAAAAAATTCCTTCCCGACTCCAAAATGGCAATTGAATTAATCCATGGATCAACATGACCCCTGAAATAAGAATAAGGGATAGAATTTAGAAAATGTAGAACTCCAATGACATGTGGCACACCTTGAAGCGATCCTGTATGCAGAGGCCGGGGGGATCAGGACAGGTGTCACACTGGAAAATGGTGTCCTTCCTGATCTCCCTGTTACGCCACACTCTGCGCTTCTTCTGGGGTCTCCTGTTTTCCAGTGTGGGGGACGTCACCTGGAAAATGTTGCCCTGGTGCGATACGGGGTCCTTCATATCCAGAAGTGCTGGGTCCGCTCCATGGCTGCTAAATATTAGGGCTCTATTACTGCTTCTGATGTTTTTGGATTGCACCAAAAGCTACAGTAGCTCGGGCAGTGAGGGAGCGGAATAGGGGGTGCTGGTATAAAAGTTATATCTGTACAGGTGGTAACCTTTATCCAGCAGTGGGAAGATCAGTTCCCAAACGGTCTTCCCTCTAACTCGGAGGATGGGGGGGCATCTGGGGGCTGGATTCGCGTGTCCCTTCCTTTATACACTCGGGGGCTGGGTTCACACTATGTATATTTGAGGCTGTATTTGGTCCTCATGTCAGGTCCTCATAGCAACCAAAACCAGGAGTGGATTGAAAACACAGAAAGGATCTGTTCACACAATGTTGAAATTGAGTGGATGGCCGCCATATAACGGTAAATAACTTCCATTATTTCAATATAACAGCCGTTGTTTTAAAATAACAGCAAATATTTGCCATTAAATGACGGCCATCCACTCAATTACAACATTATGTGAACAGAGCCTTTCTGTGTTTTCAATCCACTCCTGGTTTTGGTTGCTATACAGCCTCACAAATACAGCCTCAAATATACATAGTGTGAACCCAGCCTTAGGGTACGTGCACATTGCGGAATGGCGAAGGATAACCCTTTGTGCATTCCGCAGCTGGCACCCACCGGTGGACTCATGCAGGCGCGCGTCTCCGCTCGTGTCACACTCCATTCTATGCACGAGCGGATTCAGCCCTCTGTCCAAAGAATGAACGTGTTCATTCTTTGGACGGAGGACGGAATCCGCCCATGCATAACATGGAGTCTATGACACCGACGAAGACGTGCGCGCCCGCATCAGTACGCCGGCGGGTGCCAGCTGTGGAATGCACAAAGGGTTATCCTTCGCCATTCCGCAATGTGCACGTACCCTAAATCTGTAAGTGTACCCTGAGGTACTCTCACAGAGTTTGTAGAATTTCACGCCATACCGTGATCTCATTTTTTTATTAGATTTTTTATGAGGTGGCATGAATAAAAAAACACAATTTAGCAGCGGTTTTTCACCATTTTTTTGTACGCCGTTTACTATACGTTACATATGACATGTTATCGTTATTCGTCAGGGAGGTACGATTACAGCGATATCCATGTTATATAGCTTTTGTTATAGTTTATGACATTTATACTATAAAAGCTGTTTGTGTCTTGCATATTGTAAGAGCAGCAATATTTTTATTTTTTCGCCAATGGAGCTATGTGACGGCTTTTTTTGCGGCATAAGCTGACGTTTTTAGTGGTGCACCTTTTGAGTACATATGATATTTTGCTTTTATCTATATTTTTTATGGGGTGGGATTAACAAAAAATTGTCATTTTAATTAGTTTTTTATAATTTTTTTTATGGCGTTAATCGGGCAGGATAATTAATGTAACAGGTTAATAGACGGGGTCATTACGGACGCGGCAATACCAAATATATGTATCTCATTTATAGGGGATCATTTATAAAGGGGGATGGGGAATGTGTATAAGTAATTATATATTTATTCATTTAATTTATTTATTTGTGTATTTATTTATGTATTTATTTGTGTATTTGTGTGTGTGTGTACTTTGACTTTTTCAGGTACCTCTATAATACATTACAGCACATGATCCCGGAACGTCATTTTGCGGCAAGGGGTTAATACATATACAATCATCACGGTGTACAAATCATATAACTGCGGTGCAAAGTATAATAGAGTATATACATCAACTGGAACTCATTCCTGCAAACCACCTCTGCGTGTAGTCAACGTCTGGGATTGGCGCTACAGCCATATACAGCCATACATCACTTCCGGCACCAGATTTTCATCTTATCGGGCGCCATGACAGATAAGGGAAAATGCCCTATCTGTTTCAGTGTCCATTCACACATACAGTTGATGGTTCGATTTCAGGTGAGTATAATGTTATCTGTGGCACCATAAGAATAAAGTAATCTACCGTACCGTACTAAGGGACGGCCTTAGGGTAAATGGCTCTCTGTGCAAACCCTTTTTTTCGGCGCCCCCCTCCCCCTTTAAGTTAACATAAAGCTCCTTCAGCCTCCCATGCCTCCACACAACACCCATCACCCGACCCCCCGCCTCCCCAGCCATACACACAACTCCCCCCACAGTCACTCACACGACTACTACCCCAGCTTCCCCCACAACTACCACCCCCAGCCCCCCCAAACAACTAACACCACCAGCCTCCCACAAAACAGCCCCCACCCAACTACAGCCCCCCAAACTACCACCCCCAGCCCCCCCCCACATAACTATCACTCCAGCCCTCCCCCACACAACTACCACCCTCAGCCCTCCCCCACACAACTATCACTCCAGCCCACCCCCACACAACTACCACCCTCAGCCCTCCCCCACAGCTTCTAACCCCCAGCCCCCCCACACACAACTATCACCCCAGCCCTCCCCCACACAACTATCACCCTCTGCCCTCCCCCACACAACTATCACCCTCAGCCCTCCCCCACACAACTATCACTCTAGCCCTCCCCCACACACAACTATCACTCCAGCCCTCCCCCACACAACCATCACTCCAGCCCTCCCCCACACAACTATCACCCCCAGCCCCTCCCCCACACAACTATCACCCCAGCCCTCCCCCACACAACTATCACCCCAGCCCTCCCCCACACAACTATCACTCTAGCCTTCCCCCACACAACTATCACCCCAACCCTCCCACACAACTATAACCCCAGCCCTCCCCCACACAACTATCACTCCAGCCCTCCCCCACACAACTATCACTCCAGCCCTCCCCCACACAACTATGACCCTCAGCCCCTCCACACACAACTATCACTCCAGCCCTCCCCCACACAACTACGACCCTCAGCCCTCCCCCACACAACTATCACTCCAGCCCTCCCCCACACAACTATCACCCCAGCCCCTCCACACACAACTATCACCCCAGCCCTCCCCCACAGCTTCTAACCCCCAGCCCTCCCCCACACAACTATCACCCCAGCCCTCCCCCACAACTATTACCCCAGCCCTCCCCCACACAACTATCACCCCAGCCCTCCCCCACACAATTATCTCCCCCAGCCCTCCCCCCTCACAACTACCACCCCCACCCCCCCCCCCAGCTTCTTACCCCCAGCCCCCCCCACACAACTCTCAGCCCCCACACACACACAATTATCCCCCCAGCCCCCCCAACCATCATCCCCAGCCCCCCCACACACACACACACAATTATCCCCCCCACAACTATCATCCCCAGCCCCCCACACACAATTATCACCCCAGCCCCCCCGCCCACACACAATTATCACCCCCAGCCCCCCCCCCCACAACATTCGCCCCCAGCCCCCCCACACACACAACTATCACCCCCAGCCTTCCCCCCACACAACCATCACCCCCCGCCGAGAGTTCTCTTACCTGAGGGTTGGCATGGCATGACGTCACCCAGACCGCACGTCCCCTTACTGATTGGCTGGACGTGCGGTCAAGGTGACGTCATGCTCCGGCGCCGCCCAGGGCAGGAGAGGAGCTGAGCGCTGCAGGAGGAGGGCGGCCAGGGGCGCTCCGGCAGAGAACTGCACTGCACATCTAACTACAAACAGAAGTTAGATGTGCTTAGGGTCGGACTTAGACTGAGATTCAGCCCTGGCATTTATAACTATACAGGTCCACTTGCTGGTTTGCTCAAAAGGTTGCAAATGCATGCCCTGCTCATCTGGGAAAAAGAGAAGGGGGGGGTGGGGGGTCAGTCTGCTCAATTCATTCATTTTACTGTGTTTCTATGCTGTGGTTGGGAAAAAACAATCCATGCATAGTGCACTTTTCTTCTACCTACTGTTTCCCTTCATATATACTATACCCTTACTGCATAATGCATATACAAGAATCACACCATCATATGCACACTGAGACACACTGCATATACACATACATGTCAATATGTATCACCAGAAATAGCAGTCCTCATATGCTCGGATCTGCATCTGGCTGATGTGCTCCTTTTTGTAATAGAGAAGAAACATATACACATACACACACATACATATGCACACTGACACACAAACACACACTGCATATACACATCTATATGGACACAGACACACACTACATACACACAGATATATATACATACATATCCATACGGACATACAAATACATACATACGCACAGTTATATGTGCACACACACTGCATATAGACAGACATCCATATACACACCAACATAGCCACATATTGGGTATACATACTTACATACATATCCATATGCACACATACACTGCATACACACAGACATACATACATATCCATATGCAGGGCTGGACTGGGACTGAAAAGCAGCCCTGGCACACACACCCCACCAGCCCACATACAATTCTCCCCGAATCCATTGTGTTAACTGTGCGGCACAGAAAAAGTTTCTCATACAATCAGATACCAATCTATACAGATGTTGAAGAGTATTATTGTCCTGCAGGATATAGAAGAGTATACAGCAGTGATCAGACGCAGAATACAGAACAATTATACAGGATGTCTGCTCTCCTGTCATCTGTCAATCATAATAATATAATGGCTATATAGTAGCCAACTTTTCCCAATGCTGTTTCTAGGGCTGGGCGATATGGCCTAAGGCTCTGTTCACAGAGAGCAAAACTGGCGTAATTCTCCCCTGTGGAATCCCACCAGCCCCTGTGTTATAATGGGAGTCTATGGGAGGCTTGCGCGCCTCCTCTCTCCACGCTGAAGAATGGACATGTTCATTCTTCAGCGCGAAGACAGGAGGCGCACAAGCCTCCCATAGACTCCCATTATGACACAGGGGCTGGTGGGATTCCACAAATAAAATTAGATGCAACATTTCATAGATGCAACATTTTAGCAATCTCCACCGCCTTTTACAAGCATGCTCAAAAACAGTGGTAGACAACGATGAAATGTTGCATCTGACTTTTTGTATTGCTGTGCTGCACCTGTTACTTTGCTGTGGAATAAAAGCACACACCTATCACTGGAACTGGAAGTACCACAACTGAGATCATTCCTACTGGAAACCTGCACACCTGTGTAGTTGTCCTGCTGCATACTCTTACTAGATAGGTAGAAGAAAGAGGAGATGGACATAGATAGATAATAGATAGATAGATAGATAGATAGATAGATAGATAGGAGATAGATAGATAGATAGATAGATAGATAGATAGATAGATAGATAGATAGATAGGAGATAGATAGATAGATAGATAGATAGATAGATAGATAGGAGATAGATAGATAGATAGATAGATAGATAGGAGATAGATAGATAGATAGATAGATAGATAGATAGATAGATAGATGATAGATAGACTGCTGGACAGACAGAGGAGAGAGAGGACATAGACAGGCTTACTTACTAAGGAACCAGCAGAGGCACAGGACAGCATGGAGGAGGGGCATAGGATCCTGGAGCTGCACGGGGAGGAGGGACACAGGCCGGCAGAGGTCACAGGTCACAGCACACTGACAGGAAGCCCGGCCTGTCTTACAGATAAGGATTGCTGCTGCCCCCACATACAGCCGACTGATTGATGTTACTTTCTGCACAGCTCACTGTTCAGCTCGGTGTATGTGGGGGCGGCTTCAGCCTTATCTTGCAGGGCCGTTTTTAACATTACACACTGCACTGTCGGCTGCATGTGAGAGGAGCCGACAGTGCTCTACCTGTGTAGTTTCCAAACTCTCCCATCCTCTTCTTTCTTTTCTGCCGTGATGCCTGCAGTGTACTCCCTCAACCTGTGTCTCAGCGCAGGTTAAGAAAGCCTGGTCTAGAGGGAGGGAGGTACCGACATCACATACTGTCCGGTGTCCAGGGTCTGTTCTTCTGAGGGGGGGGGGGTGTCAGCTTGCCGGGTGTTTCAGTGAGCAAAGTTGCGTCAGTGCAGGGGGGCCGGGCGCCCCCTAGCTGTTCTGGAGTCGGCCCTGTGCAGCAGCGGCTGTACAGAGTTGGGGGAGGAAGTAGCTGGGCGAGCATGTAGGGGGTCGGGACCGGCCCAGAGGGGGTCGGCCCCTCTGGCATTTGCCAGAACTGCCCTATGGCCAGTCCGGGCCTGGTTTCTACTGTCCTGGCAGCACAGAGTCTTTGTAATTGCATCATGTTATCCTCTAATGGGAATGGCGGCCATACCTATTTAGCTGGGGAAAAGGGACCATTCTAATTTATTTGGGGGTATTAGGCCAATTATTAGTTTATAAAGTTGAAAACGACAGGTGTCCATCAAATTCAACCTGTGTTGATCCAGAGGAAGACAAAAAAAACCCTCGTGAGGCAGACGACAGTAGCTTTATCAGAGGGGAAAAATTCCTTCCTGACTCCATATTGGCGATCAGAATAATCCCTGGATCAACATGACCCCTGAAATAGGAATAAGGGACAGAATTTAGAAAATGTAGAACTCCAATGACATGTGGTACGCCTTGAAGCGATCCTGTATGCAGAGGCCGGGGGGATCAGGACAGGTGGCACACTGGAAAATGGCGTCCTTCCTGATCCCCCTGTTACGCCACACTCTGCACTTCTTCTGGGGTCTCCTGTTTTCCAGTGTGGGGGACGTCACCTGGAAAATGTTGCCCTGGTGCGATACGGGGTCCTTCATATCCAGAAGCGCTGGGTCCGCTCCATGGCTGCTAAATATTAGGGCTCTATTACTGCTTCTGATATGTTCGGATCGTGCCGCAAGCTACAGTAGCTCGGGCAGCGAGGGACCGGAAGAGGGGGTGCTGGTATAAAAGTTATCCCCGTACAGGTGGTAACCTTTATCCAGCAGTGGGAGGATCAGTTCCCAAATGATCTTCCCACTAACTCCAAGGATGGGAAGGGGGTTCATCTGGGGGTGGATTTGGGTGTCCCTTCCTTCATACACTCTAAGGGTACGTGCACACTGCGGAATGGCTACAGATAACCCTTCACGCATTCCGCAGCTGGCACCCGCCGGCGGACTGATGCAGGCGCGTGTCTCCTCTCGTGTCACACTCCATTCTATGCACGGGCGGATTCCGCCCTCTGTCTAAAAAATGAACATGTTCATTCTTTGGACGGACGACGGAATCCGCCCGAGCATAGAATGGAGTCTAAGACACGGGGGGAGACACGCGCCTGCGTTAGTCCGCCGGCGGGTGCCAGCTGCGGAATGCACAAAGGGTTATCCTTCGCCATTCCGCAGTATGCACGTACCCTAAATCTGTAAGTGTACCCTGAGGTACGCTCACAGAGTTTGGAGAATTTCACGCCATACCGTCATCTCTTATTGGGACGGTACTGGCGGGAAAGACGTGTCTGGGGGGCAGCGTATGCTACGCTACCCCCAGACACGTCACTGGATGATGAGGAGGATGAGGATGAATGGAGAAAAGAAGGATCCCCCCATTCATCCTCACTGGCTGTATCGGTGTCGGAGGCAATAATAACGTAAGCCTCTGACGCCGAAAACACCCTGGGGGCCATCTTTATACGGGGAATGGTATATGGGGTATGTAAATGTGTAAGTGGTGTAGTGTAAAACTTTATTTCATGTAGTGTAGTGTTTTTTATGTGTTTTTTTGACAGTAAGAAAAAATATCCCTACGCCAAGAAAGGACCTGCTGATAAATGCCGCACTTATGTGCGGCACTTATCAGCAGACAGTGGCGGTAAGATATAGGGGGGAAAAACGCCCCTAGGCCAAAAAGGAGGAGTTGCTGATCAGCGGCGCACTTACGGGCGATGCTGATCAACACTCAGCGGCGTTAGGGCGCAAAAAAAGAAGAAAAAAAAAATTGGAAAAAAAATAATAATAATCTTTTTAACCCAAAGCAACTGATCAGTGAATGATATTCACTGATCAGCCGCTAGGGGGCAGTAGAGCGAAGCTGCCGGAGATTGCAGAGGCCCGCCGAACCCGAGGACCCGAGTGATTACGAAGATTTCCGACGCTGGACGACCGAACCCGGAAGTGACCCGAAGAAGACGCGAGGACGGCGCGGACCACAGATCGTCGCTCCGGACGCCCAGATCAGGTGAGTATGGTACACCTGCACCACACACACCTACCTAGCTGGGGGGTGCAGAACCCGGCAAAACTGTGTTTTCACAGTATGATCGCCGTGATGGGCCGGCCGGTACTGGCCGGCCTATCACGGCGATCATGAGGGTGGCATCGGCGCCATCTTTCTTGGGGACACTAATGGTGATTGGTGCTGTCTCGGACAGCACCAATCGCCATTGCTTTCCGGGTTACCGATGACCCGGAAAGCTGTTTTCAGCTGCTATATGCTGATCTGTATTGATCAGCATATAACAGCGATCGTCGGCACGGGAGGGGTTAATCACCCCCCGTGCCGACGAGCAGAGATGGCCTGCTATACAGTATAGCAGGCCATCTTCCCCGACCGCAGTGTGTGAACACACAGCGATCGGGGAAACATCGGGCGTAAGTATACGCCCGTTTGCGTTAAAGCCCACCCTGCGGGGGTGTATGCTTACGCCCGATGTCGTTAAGGGGTTAATAGAGCACTGATCCATTAGTAGTAGTGTATATAGTATATGCTGTATATAGTGTATATAGTATATGCTCTATGTAGTGTATATAGTATGTGCTGTATGTAGTGTGTATAATATGTGCTGTACTGTATGCTATATGTAGTGTATATAGTATGCTGTACTGTATGCTCTATGTAGTGTATATAGTATATGCTCTATGTAGTGTATATAGTATATGCTCTAGGTAGTGTATATAGTATGCGTGTATTGTATGCTGTATGTAGTGTATATAGTATGTGCTGTATGCTGTGTATATAGTATATGCTCTAGGTAGTGTATATAGTATGTGCTGTACTGTATGCTGTATGTAGTGTATATAGTATGTGCTGTACTGTATGCTGTATGTAGTGTATATAGTATGTGCTGTACTGTATGCTGTATGTAGTGTATATAGTATGTGCTGTACTGTATGCTCTATGTAGTGTATATAGTATGTTGTATGTAGTGTATAGACTATATGCTGTATCAGGGGTGGATTAACTTTACCATAGGCCCCGGGCTGTTCACCAAGCCCTGGCCCCCCACCCCACTGTAACTATGGCAGCTCTAGCCTGGCGTTCATAGTACAGGATAGATAATGTCATAATGTCCTGATTTGTGCAAAATTGCCATAAAAAACTGTGATTTTTTGCAAATCATGGCGGAAGTGTAGCCAGGAGACAGTACACCACTGAAAGTATGTCTTTTTGGGTGGTCATGGGCCCCCCAGGAGCTCAGGGCCCCGGTCTGCTGCCCGAAACGCCCCTATTATAATCCACTACTGTGCTGTATATAGTATATAGAGTATATGCTGTATGTAGTGTATATAGAAAGTATATCCTGTATGTAGTGTATATAGTATGTGCTGTACTGTATGTTGTATGTAGTGTATATAGTATATGCTGTATATAGTGTATATAGTATATGCTCTATGTAAAGTATATTGTATATGCTGTATATAGTATATGCTGTATGTAGTGTATACAGTAATGTGAGACAGTGACAGGGATGGTGGTTAGGCAGGGCCGCTTTAACCAGAGGGCACATGGTGCACGTGCAGCGGGCCCACTGGTTAAAGGGGCCCCCCGAGCAGGCCGGCCGTTGCTATGTGCGACCAATGCGGTCGCACAGGGCTCCGGCCACCAGCCTGTCAGGGGGGAGCGCCATGGATGGGTAATCTACTTACCCCTCCATGGCGCCCCCTGCAGGGCCCCCCCCGCCCGCCGCTGCCCCCGCCCGCTGCTGCTGCGGCGCTTCAGCGCTTCAGCAGCAGCGACACTGACAGAGAGAGAGAGCCATTGGCTCCCTCCCTGTCAGTCCCTCTTGTGGCCGCACTTCCTGCAGTCACAAGAGGCCGCACTCTCCCTCTAGCGCCCGACGTCACTGGAGCGTCGGCGCGAGGGTAAGGGGAGTGCAGCCTCTTGTGACTGCAGGAAGTGCGGCCTCAAGAGGGAAGAGAAGAGGAACGCGTGGACCTAGGTGAGTAAAAGTGTTTGTTTTTTTCAATGTTATATGGGAGGGGGAGCACATATACTATTGGGGAGCACAGGGGGCTATATACTATGGGGGGCACAGGGGGCTATATACTATGGGGGAGCACAGAGGGCTATATACTATGGGGGAGCACAGGGGGCTATATACTATGGGGGAGCACAGGGGGCTATATACTATGGGGGGCACAGGGGGCTATATACTATGGGGGAGCACAGAGGGCTATATACTATGGGGGAGCACAGGGGGCTATATACTATGGGGGGCACAGGGGGCTATATACTATGGGGGAGGACAGGGGGCTATATACTATGGGGGAGCACAGGGGGCTATATACTATGGGGGGCACAGGGGGCTATATACTATGGAGGAGGACAGGGGCTATATACTATGGGGGAGCACAGGGTGCTATATACCACTGGGGAGCACAGGGGAGCTATATACTATGGGTGAGCACAGGGGGCTATATACTACTGGGGAGCACAGGGGAGCTATATACTATGGGTGAGCACAGGGGGCTATATACTATGGGGGAGCACAGGGGGCTATATACTACTGGGGAGCACAGGGGGCTATATACTACTGGGGAGCACAGGGGAGCTATATACTATGGGGGAGCACAGGGGGCTATATACTACTGGGGAGCACAGGGGGCTATATACTACTGGGGAGCACAGGGGGCTATATACAATGGGGGAGCACAGGGGAGCTATATACTATGGGGGAGCTATATACTTTGGGGGAGCACAGGGGAGCTATATACTATGGGGGAGCTATATACTATGGGGGAGCACAGGGGGGCTATATACTATGGGGGAGCACAGGGGAGCTATATACTATGGGGGAGCCCAGGGGAGCTATATACTATGGGGGAGCTATATACTATGGGGGAGCACAGGGGGGCTATATACTATGGGGGAGCTCAGGGGGCTATATACTATTGGGGAGCACAGGGGGCTATATACTATGGGGGAGCACAGAGGAGCTATATACTATGGGGGAGCACAGGGAGCTATATACTATGGGGGAGCACAGGGGAGTTATATACTATGGGGGAGCACAGGGGGCTATATACTATGGGGGAGCACAGGGAGCTATATACTATGGGGAGCACAGGGGACTATATACTACTGGGGAGCACAGGGGTCTATATACTATGGGGAGCACAGGGGAGCTATATACTATGGGGAGCACAGGGGAGCTATATACTATGGGGGAGCACAGGGGAGCTATATACTATGGGGGAGCACAGGGGACTATATACTACTGGGGAGCACAGGGGTCTATATACTATGGGGAGCACAGGGAAGCTATATACTATGGGGGAGCACAGGGGAGCTATATACTACTGGGGAGCACAGGGGAGCTATATACTACTGGGGAGCACAGGGGGCTATATACTACTGGGGAGCACGGGGGCTATATACTATGGGGGAGCACAGGGGGCTATATACTATGGGGGAGCACAGGGGGCTATATACTATGGGGGAGCACAGGGGAGCTATATACTATTGGGGAGCGCAGGGGGCTATATACTGTTGGGGAGCACAGGGGAGCTATATACTATTGGGGGAGAGCACAAGGGGGCTATATACTATTGTGGGAGAGCACAGGGGGGCTATATACTATTGTGGGAGAGCACAGGGGGGCTATATACTACTGGGGAGAGTGCACAGGGGGGCTATATACTAATGGGGGAGCGCACAGGAGGGCTGTATATAACTGGAGGAGCACATGAGGGGCTATATACTACAGGGACACCTTAAAACTATGGAGGCACGGGCCTCTACTCTAGGCCGACTGCGTCTATTAAGTCTGCTCATCACCACTCTGGGACGTTTTCTCTCTCCAATGGCACCCGCCAGGGCTATCCTCTATCCCCGTTGTTATTTGTTCTTTGCATAGAGCCCCTGGCGGCGGCCATTAGGAGTAATAGAGATATTGCGGGGGTGAACATCCGGGGTAAGGAATTCAAGATAATGTTATTTGCAGATGACGTACTCCTTACACTGACGAATCTGCATGTCACCCTCCCCGTTCTGAGGAACCTGCTGGACGCATTTTGTTTTGTGTCTGGCTACAAAGTGAACACATCTAAGACTGAAGCAATGCCCCTAAATATACCTGACCAGGTTTTTAAAAATTTGAGCGCTAACTTTAAATACAGGTGGTCTTCAACTTCTATACGATACTTAGGCATCCGTCTGGCGCCATCATATGGCTTGCTATACTCTGTTAACTATCCTAGTTTGTTCAAAGATATTAGAACTTTGCTCACTAAGTGGAAGGGTCATTATATCTCCTTCCTGGGTCGGGTTGCGGCAATTAAAATGACTATTTTACCTAAGATACTGTATTACTTTGAGACATTACCTGTAAAAGTGCCATTGCGTGAACTTAAGGCTCTCCAAACTGCCATATTTCAGTTTATCTGGGGCGGCAAACGTCACAGAATACCTAAATCGGTTATGATGTCTAGCAAATTGCAGGGAGGTCTGGCCGTCCCTAATCTCATTCACTACTACTGGGCTGCCCACCTAAGACATGTAGTTTCATGGGCCAGATATCACGCCTATAATAAATGGACGGAGATTGAGAAAAGATGGCTGGCACCGATGCACCCTAACACCCTGCTTTGGCATCGGACCCCTCCTCTTTCCCTTGCAACTCGCTTACTAGGCCCCATCGCCTTTACTAAGTCGGTGTGGGCTACTTGCATGTCTAAATTTAGTCTTGTATCCTCTGCCCCTCCATTATCCTCTTTTTTGCTTCACCCGGCATTTGCTCCAGGCCTTGAATCTGGGGTTGTTCGGATTTGGGGAGGGAGAAAACTTTCCCAATTCGCTGACGTGGTTAACCCGCTTACCCGCACGCTGTTACCCTTCGAAGAATTGGCTGACAGGTATAACCTACCCTCCTCTGAGCGGTATACTTACTTACAACTGCAGCACTACATGAGAACGTGCATAGGCACCACTACAGTCTCAAGGCCAACAGCGTTCGAGCAGCGGGTTAGAACGGGGTCATCGGCCAAAGGCTTAATCTCAGATATCTATAAAATACTAGGATCCCCAGGAGACGACAGTCCTGTCCGTCATAAGTATATGGATAGGTGGGAAACGGCACTGGGGAAGGAGTTATCTCCGGAATGCTGGAAAATTGTCTGGGATAGGGCAGCCACCTCCTCCATATGTGTAACATATAAAGAGACCCAATATAAGTTGCTTATGACATGGTACCACACCCCAGAGCTTTTGCACAAATTGAATGCGAACGTATCCCCGGTTTGTTGGAGGTGTCTCCAGGCCGTGGGCTCTCTCTACCACCTATTCTGGACATGCCCAATTGTTAAAGAATATTGGCTGGCTTTCTGTAATAACTTCTCAGCGATATTCCCACAGCCTATCCCCTATGACCCGGTGGTGTGTCTGTTGAACCTGACTCCCAAAAACTTAGGCAAAAAACCTACTAAACTTCTGCTGAACTTATTGACCGCGGCTAAGACTCTGATCGCCCGACAGTGGAAGCAAAGGACCCTTCCCCCCTTTGTGGACTTAGTATCCCGAATTAAGGAGATACGTTCCTTGGAGTATCTTACTGCCTCGATAAATGAAAAGACAGACCTGTTTGAACAGATCTGGTCCCCATGGGATGCCTACTCCTCTATGCAAGGCTTCGTGTGATGGCGATTCACCTGTATTCTATTCTGTTCCTCCATTCCCCCCCTCCCTTCCCCCTGTTGAATGTCTTTTGGTCTTGTCTGTCTGTCACTGGCATCTGTACCGCGAGAACTGGAACCCTCCAGATATTTGTTTTCGTGCTGGAACTATTTTGTGACCAGTAGCATAGACCTCTGCAGTGGGGGGTTTTGAATGCCTTATTTGTGTTTATACACTGCTACAATGTTGATGTGATTTGTGTTGTATAAAAATTTTCAAAATCTTAATAAAGATACATTTATAAAAAAAAAAACTATGGAGGCACAGAGGGGTGTAACTATGTAGGGGTACAGAGGGGTGTAACTACTGTATAGGGGTACAAGGGACCTAACTACTGTATGTGTTGGAGCCTGAAATATTCGTCTGGCAGATTCTGGAGAGAAGATTCACAGCCAGGAGAAGACTTCAAGGTGGCCCAGGCTGGATGGAGAGAAAAAGAAAAGGTGACAGACTCTGATCAGAGAAGACGCCCCCGGTGAGTCACTGGATGTAACTGCACTCTGTTATAGGGTTGTAGTGTTAGGGGTCATGATGTGGCGGTATTATGTAATGGTATCATTGGTGATATCTTTCTGTTTTGTTTAGTGCAGTTTTTATGTAATATGTAATCACTGTATGGTGGAAATAGTGTTATAAGGTAACTACTGTATGTATTGGGGCTCTTGATACAGTGTGGGGGCAAATTCAGTACATTATACAATGTGTCGAAAGGGAAGGGGGGGCCCACTCTTGAGGGCTGTGCACTGGGCCCACCAATGTATTAAAACGTCCCTGTGGTTAGGAATCGCTATACCTCCCCGAGATACCTATCATACGTGAGCACTAGGTTCCAGAAAGTCCCTATCTCATCCAGGGAAAGCTGGGTGAGATATGGAGGAATCCAGGAAAGCTAAAACCCATAGCAAACTACTTGCTATTGGCTGCTTTGTAGTGGCTGTAAATGGGCCTGGATATTTATGGAATGACAGGCAGGTTGGTAGTGGGGCCTGTCATTCCCTTTCTGGCCAGTCCAGGTTTTTGTGTCTGGCCCAAGTCAGCCCAGGTGCTGGAGGCCACTGATCACTGCCTGATAAGAGGAGGCACAGAGTGTGCAGAGTGCGGCTGTGCATGGAGGTCTCTCCTGGCAGTGGGGAGGGTCAGGGCTGCTAAAGCTTCTGCTGGGACTCTCAGCCACACCGGTATTGTACCAACTTGTGTTGTTTTATGTTGGGTGACTGGTAGCACGTCCCCTGTATAGCCAGGATTTGCTGTGTTAGTTAGAGCTCAGACGAGCAGGATTTATCTTATTTTGGGCCTGTATGTAAGGCTGAATTTCTTTTGGCTGCAATAAACAAGCAGGGACGTCTCTGTTTTATCCTAGTTTGTGTCACTGTCTCTGGCTGCCGTCCCTGCTGTCTGCGCTGCTCTACAGAGCTAATCTCCCACACTACAAGGCTACAATTTAAGAATTTTAAAACAGATTTTATCAACATAATTAAAAAATCTCCAACTTCATTATCCAGTGCAAAAGGATCCAGTATTCTAGACAACCACAAGCCACAGTATCTGTCATATATTATCTCACAATGGTCACTGACAAGGTCAGGGATGTGATCTTACCTGCTTGCAGCATACCTGTATGACTACATATATACAGGCCTTTGAATTAGAAGCATCAGCACATTAGAGAGTCCCTGATAGGGTTAACGTATAGTTGGGACATTTCTTACCTTGGAAAACTTCTGATATGGACACTAGAAAGAATGTTTTGTCTCAAGAACTATTTCACTCAGAGACATCTTTATCAGCGTTCAAGGACATTCTCGGAGGAAAGTTGACTGTCTGTTACAGTGGGAATAATGTGAAAGTATCATTGCAAAGAATGTATTGTTCTAACCTTTTTGACCTTTTTGAATAATAATAATGAATACTATTATAGATGCCATTGCGCATGACTAAATATCTAAATCACTAGCACCGCCTCATCTATGCCTTATTAGCATTTAACATCCTATATTTTATCTGTCTATAAAATGTGATTACCATAATAAAACTTGGGCCATTTTATCCAGGCTTATAATCATGATACAATGTCTTATCTGTGTCCGTGATTTATAAGTGACGAGTTGGTAATACTGCAGGTTACAACTCTAGATATATTTAAAAACCATCCTGTACCTGGGTTTTTGACTTCTTCTCCATAGAGAGAGGTCAACATCTAAATTTAACCTTAACAGTCACATATTGATGCTCACCGGATTTAGGAGGCCATGGAGATACACTACATGATTACAGCTTATGTGCTTACTGTCACCATTTAGTTACTATATGACATAGATACTGTGGCTTGTGGTTGTCTGTAATACTGGATCCTTTGGCACTGGATAATGAAGTTGGAGATTTTTTTTAATCATGTTAAATAAAATCTGTTAAATATTCTTCAATTGTTGCCTTGTGTAACTGTATTATGTAAAGGCTAAATGGTAATAATTAGAGATGAGCGAACCTCCAGCATGCTCAAGTCCATCCGAACCCGATCGTTCTGCATGTGATTAGCGGTGGCTGCTGAAGTTGGATAAAGCCCTAAGGCTATGTGGAAAACAAGGATATAGTCATTGGCTGTATCCATGTTTTCCAGACAACCTTAGAGCTTTATCCAAGTTCAGCAGCCACCGCTAATCAAATGCCAAACGTTCGGGTATGGATCGACTCAAACCCGAACCCCGTTTGCTCATCTCTAGTAATAATATTTTGGACAGGTGATATGAGGGTTCATTAACTCTATGAGGCTGGGTTCACACTGCGTTTTTGCAATCCGTTAAACATATCCATTTTTATTTGGTTACTTTTAACGGATAGAAAAACGTAGTCAACACTACTTTTGTGTCCGTTAAGAAAAATGCATCCGTTTCAATCCGTGTTTGTTTTTTTGTTTTTTTTTATAATGGAAGTCAATGGAAAAATGGATAACATTCATCCGTTTTTTTTTTTTCATAAAACGTATACGTTAAACGGATTGCAAAAATGCAGTGTGAACCCAGCCTGAGGCAGAGACCTTGTTATAGATTTGATTGTCCATTGGAACTATTGTGTATAAACACTATTGGCAGGAGGCTGTATACTCTGCCTCCAGCCACTAGACAGGCCCGGACTGGTAATCTGGCAAGCCGGGCAAATGCCCGCTGGGCTGGCCGAATTACCAGTCCGTGGGCCGCCCGGGTTACATAATTAAAAAAAAAAATCACCGCTGCGGCCCGCCACCGCAGCCCGCTTCTCTCTGCCCAGCAGCTTGACCCGCCCCTGCCCGCTGCCATGCTCCTCCAATCCACGTGGGGCCGTTGCGGCCGACCGCAGCGGCCTCTTGTTGGTTGGAAGAGCACATCAGGGGCGGGCCAGCCGGGCCGAAGTGAGCAGGCTGCGGTGGCGGGAGGGGGCTGCGGTGGTGTGTCTCCACCCCGCCTGATCCTCCCCCAAATGCCTAGGCCGCAGACGTGCCGCGCGCAGGACCTGGAGGAGACAGAAGAGAGGAGCCGCCGCCGTCGTCGTGGACCGGAGATCAAGACTGAGGACGAAGCTGCTGGGGAGCGTGGTGAGGTGAGAATGTTTTTTTTTTTTTTTAACTCCTCACATGTAGCCAGAAATGCAGGGGGGGAGGGGGGGATGCAGGGGGTCTATTCTATATTTGGGGGGAGATGCAGGGGGGCTATTCTATATGGGGGGGAGATGCAGGGGGCTATTCTATATGGGGGGAGATGCAGGAGGGCTATTCTATATGGGAGGAGGATGCAGGGCAGGCTATTCTATATGGGAGGGGGATGCAGGGCAGGCTATTCTATATGGGAGGGGGATGCACAGGGGCTATTCTATATAGGGAGGATGCAGGGGGGCTATTCTATATGGAGGGGATGCAGGGGCTATTCTATATGGGGGGATGCACAGAGGGGCTATTCTATGGGGGGGATTATTCTATATGGGGGGATGTACAGCAGGGGGCGTTATTCTATATGGAAGGATGCTCAGAGGGGCTATTCTATAGGGGGGGTGCACAGGGGGATTATTTTATATGGGGGGATGTACAATGGGAAACTATTCTATATGTGGGGGAGGGATGTACAGCAGGGGAGGCTATTCTATGGGGGATGTTCATCAGCAGTAGGTTATTCTATATGGGGGGGAAGTACCGGGGGGGGGGGGATATTCTATATGGAAAGATGTGCAGCGGGGGGCTATTCTATATGGGAGAGATGTACATGTACAGCAGGAGGGCTATTCTATATGGGAGAGATGTACATGTACAGCAGGGGGGCTATTCTCTATGGGGGGATGTATAGATGAGGATGTTGCTGGAGCAAGAAGCCTAAAATGTCTGTCTGGCAGATCCCGTGGAGAGGAGTCATGGCCAGAGAAGCCTTCATGATGGCCGGAGCCGGATGGAGAAGAAAAGGAAAAGTAGACGTCTCTTCATGCAGAGAAGACGACTACTGTGAGTCACAGGATGTAACTGCACTATAATCACTTATAAGGTCCGCAGAACCTTTATACAGCTGGGATCTACCTCTGTATCAAGGGTGTCACACTCCAGCCCTCCAGGTGTTGCAAAACTTCAATTGCCGTCATGCTTTATGGTGCGTTTACACAGGCAGGTTTATCTGACAGATTTTGGAAGCCAAAGCCAGGAATGGATTTGAAAATAAGAGATAACTCAGTCTTTCCTTTATGACCCGTTCCATTCTGTTCCTGGCTTTGGCTTAAAAAATCTGTCAGATAAATCTGCCTGTGTAAACGCACCATCAGCTGTCCAGGCATGATGGGATTTGTAGTTCTGAAACAGCTGGAGGGACGGAGTGTGACACCTGTGTTCTATTGTCAGTGCTTTGGGAGAATATTGGTCTTTATATAGTGGCTGTTATTTGGTGACAGTATAGTGGTATCCAGTCACTGTATGGTGAGGGTAGTGAGCATGGTGTGATGGTATTACTCGTATTATTGGTAATATTAGTGTTTAATATAGTGAGTCACAGTATAGTGGTGTTAGTCATTGTGTGGTGGTAATGGCCGTGCTCATGGTGTGGTGATATTATTTGTTACTTATATACTGGTAGTATTGGCAGTGTTGGTGTGTTTGCTTAGTGACAGTATGGCAGTAACGTGTACAGTATGGGGATAATATTTGCTTACTGGTGTTATTAACTATGACAATATTATCATGCACAGAAAATTCTTACCTTTGTTACCATTATATATGCCTAAAATTTTTCCTGGGGCCCTACATAGACAGACAGACGATAGATAGATAGATAGATAGATAGATAGATAGATAGATAGATAGATAGATAGATATCCAGTAGGAATCTGGCAGCTCTCGTATCTTTGATTACACATGAGATCACAACCAGCAGACACATTATAAATAAAACCTTACTACTTTTACCGCCATTATATAGTGGGCAGACATAGTCAGGATAAAAGGGATTTAAAAAATATAGTAACTTTTGTCCAAAAACAGCACCACTCCTGTCCTCAGACTGTGTGTGGTATTACAGCTTGGTTCCATTCACTTCAATGGAACTGAGCTGCAATACCTCACACAAACTGAAGAAGAGTGTGGCACTGTTTCTGGAAGAAGGTGGCCATGTTTTTCTCCTTTAGGGTACAAACCCACTTGACGTATTTGCTGTGTGAATCAGTCTTAAAAATAAGCAGGCAAAACACAGGTTGGCTTTATACAATTGTTCTGCGTTAAAATACGCAATTGCGTATTTTTGAAGCGTGAAGCTACATGCGTTTTTCGCACAGGTTGTTAACAACTGATGCTTTGCTAACAACAAGCTTCACGCTTCAAAAATACGCAATTGCGTATTTTAACGCAGAACAATCGTATAAAGCCAACCTGCGTTTTGCCTGCTTATTTTTAAGACTGATTCACGCAGCAAATACGTCAAGTGGGTTTGTACCCTTAAAGGGAATCTGTGAGGTCCATACCAGGTCTAGAGCTATAGATCTCAGCAGACAGGTGTGAGGGAGAAATCACTGACAGGACCTTTAGTCCAGTGTAAACTTATATAATTGTCCTTTTCATTACCAACTAAAGTTTCACAAAAGCAGCGGCAGCAGCAGCACCCTATACGTCCATCAGGCAGGAAGAGATAGGGGCAGAAGGTGCTGCTGTGGCTCCACCTCTGTGACACTTGAGCTGGTAATGAAAAGAATGATATAGAGGTTTACACTGGACTAAAGATCCAGTCCCTGACCTGTACGCTGGGATCTACAGCTGTGCACCTGGTATAGACACCACAGGTTCCCTTTAAGGGCACGTTCCTACCTAATCCAATGCGGATTTGATGCTTCTGATTTAATCAGTTGAAATGAATACATACATATGCCGCATCAAATCCACAGCAGATCATGTTATAGCATTATTTTTAGGTGCTGATGGTGGGGTTCACATGTTTAAGGGAGTAGTGGGGACACGGCTAAATGAAGCAGAATTTGCTACAGCACGTATTTTACACGGCTATCCATGAGGGGTCTGTGCTAAGTTACCTACAGTAAGCAGCCATCTGTATAGATCGCGATATAGTTTATTTATTTATTTATTTTGGGGGGGAAAGATTGTCGCCCGGGGCCTCCACCAATCTTAATCCGGCCCTGGGGGGGGGGGGGTGTTGGGGATGATAGTTGTGGGGGGGGGGGGTAATTGTGTGTGGGTGGGGGGGGGGGGTTGGGGATGATGGTTGGGGGGGCTGGTGGTATAATTATGTGTGTGTGGGGGGCTGATAGTTGTGTGGGGGGGCTGGGGGAGATAATTGTGTGGGGAAGGGCTGCGGGTTAGAAGCTGTGGGGGGAGGGCTGGGGGTGGTAGTTGTGTGGGGGAGGGCTGGAGTGATAGTTGTGTGGGGGAGGGCTGGGGTGATAGTTGTGTGGGGGAGGGCTGGGGGTGGTAGTTGATTGGGGGGCTGTAGTTGGGTGGGGGCTGTTTTGTGGGAGGCTGGTGGTGTTAGTTGTTTGGGGGGGCTGGGGGTGGTAGTTGTGGGGGAAGCTGGAGTAGTAGTCGTGTGAGTGACTGTGGGGGGAGTTGTGTGTATCGCTGGGGGGGGGGGTCGGGTGATGGGTGTTGTGTGGAGGCATGGGAGGCTGAAGGAGCTTTATGTTAACTTAAAGGGGGAGGGGGGCGCCGAAAAAAGGGTTTGCACAGAGAGCCATTTACCCTAAGGCCGTCCCTTAGTACGGTACGGTAGATTACTTTATTCTTATGGTGCCACAGATAACATTATACTCACCTGAAATCAAACCATCAACCGTATGTGTGAATGGACACTGAAACAGATAGGGCATTTTCCCTTATCTGTCATGGCGCCCGAAAAGATGAAAGTCTGGTGCCGGAAGTGATGTATGGCTGTATATGGCTGTAGTGCCAATCCCAGACGTTGACTACACGCAGAGGTGGTTTGCAGGAATGAGTTCCAGCTGATGTATATACTCTATTATAATTTACACCGCAGTTATATGATTTGTACACCGTGATGATTGTATATGTGCTGTAATGTTTTATAGAGGTACCTGAAAAAGTGAAAGTACACACACACAAATACACACACAAATATATACATACACAAATAAATAAATAAATAAATAAATACATAAATAAATAAATAAATTAAATCAATAAATAAATAAATAATTAGTTATACACATTCCCCATCCTCCTTTATAAATGATCCCCTATAAATGAGATACATATATTTGGTATTGCCGTGTCCGTAATGACCCTGTCTATTAACCTGTTACATTAATTATCCCGCCCGATTAACACCATAAATTGTTTTTTATAAAAAACTAATTAAAAAATCTAATAAAAAAATAAGAGATCACGGTATGGCGTGAAATTCTACAAACTCTGTGAGAGTACCTTAGGGTACACTTACAGATTGAGGGTACGTGCACACTGCGGAATGGAGAAGGATAACCCTTTGTGCATTCCACAGCTGGCACCCGACGGCGTACTGATGCGGATGCGCACATCTCCATCCGTGTCATAGACTCCATGTTATCCATGGGCGGATTCCGTCCTCCGTCCAAAGAATGAACACATTCATTCTTTGGACAGAGGGCTGAATTCGCCCGTGCATAGAATGGAGTGTGACACGAGCGGAGACACGCGCCTGCATCAGTCCGCCGGCAGGTGCCAGCTGCGGAATGCACAAAGAGTTATCCTTCGCCATTCCGCAGTGTGCACGTACCCTAAGGCTGGGTTCACACTATGTAACTGTGCGGCTGTATTTGCGGCTGTAATTGTGCGGCGGTATTTTTGGTGGTTCATGCGTATGCTGGAAAGTATACGATATACGGCTGCACAGTGCACACTATGTATGAATCTACGGCCCTATCGTAAACGTACCCGTAACAAATGAACAAGACCATTGTTTGCGGCTGGAAATGCGGCCGTGGATTGACAGGCGGTCCGTTCGGAGTACTTCAAAAATAGCCGGCAGTGATGCCGAATGCCGATGCCTCTAATAGTTAATATATTAAATTAATAAAACACATTTTCTTTGTAATAAAGTCCCTTTCGTTGTTCAATAATTTAATTCTAACGAATCCATCATTGTGCAATTAAATATACTGTTAAAATAAATAGATATATAAATAAATGTATATTTATATATATATTTATTTTTTGACAGTATATTTAATTGCTCAATAATGGATTCGTTAGAATTAAATTATTGAACAACGAAACTGATTTTATTTCAACGAAAATGTGTTTTATTAATTAAATATTAATTAGTACAGGAAGCTCCATAAGCCGTTAATTCATATGCCGGCAATAGAGCATTCTGTACTAATCATCACTTTACTTTAATTAAAACATCAAATGTTTCTTCTAATTATGTTATCACAATAGCATTATTAGAAGAAACATTTAGAATTATATGTGCGCTCAGCTGATTGGCTGATCGGCTGAGCGCACGTATAATTAGCGGGTCCGCAGCACAGTGACTTCATTGTGCTGCGGACCAGCGAAGAGGACACATCGGGGTGAGTATAGAGCTCTCCCCACCCCCTCCCCAGCACTGCACCCCTCCCAGCAAGGAAGGGGGGGTCAGTTAACCCCTTCCTTGCTGGGATGGGTGCAGTCTGACATCAGTCTGGCCCCCAAGGGGTTAAGGGGGATGCAATACATCCTCCCTTAACCCCTTGGGGGCCAGACTATAAGCAGCGATCTGTAAAGATGCTGCATACTGTAAGGCGCACAACACCGCTCACAATGATGGGTGTTGTGCTCCTGTTTGTGTGTTTTTTGTGTGTTTCTCCCTTTTTGTTTTTCAGATATCTGTATCCTGGGGATTACGTCGGATTCGGTGGACTACGTCGATGACCAGCGGTTGTTTGTTGTTTTTTAATAAAATGGTCAATGAGGGGTGTGGGGGTGTTTTTATTTGAATAAATAAAAATTTAACTTGTGTCTTGTCTTTATTTCTTTACTTTATAGACTTAGTAGTGGAAGCCGTCTAATAGACGGAATTCATTACTAAGTTGGGGCCTAGTGTTAGCCGGTATAAAATGGCTAACACTAACCCCCTATTATTACCCCAGTACCCAATGCCACCAGGGGTACTGGGAAGAGCCGGGTGCCAGTGGTCTCGGAGCGTCAAAATTGGTTGCGTCAAATAGCGCAATAGGGCCACATGTGGGGTATTTCTATAAACTGCAGAAACGGGGCAATAAATATTGGGGTGCATTTCTCTGGTAATAGGTTTATAATTATGAAAGATATTGGATTATAGTTAAATTTTCAATTTTCTTACACACTTAGCTTTTATTTCTGTGACCTAAAGGGTTAAAACACTTTCTGGATGTGCTTTTGCACAGTTTGGGGGGTGCAGTTTCTGAAATGGGGTGCTTTGTGGGGCTTCATAACATACAGTCCCCTCACATACACTTCAAACGTCAACTGGTCCCTTGAAAAATCAGATTATGAAACTCTTGTGAAAATGCTGCTAAACTTTGAAGCTTTCTATTGTCTTATAAAGTTAAAGGCAAGTTTAATAAATGCCGCCAACATAAAGTAGACTTATTGCTTATGCTATTTAATATATAATTTATGTGGCATAACCATTGTCCTTAGCACAAAATTTCAAAGTTAGAAAAAATGCAATTTTTCACGTTATTTTGGGGTTTTTCATAAACATAGGCTGTAAGTATCGACTCAAATTTACCAGAAATATAAAGTATAACTATCTGAGAATGAGCCGGATAGGTAACAGCATCCTGAAGTTATTAATGCATAAAGTGACACAGGTCATATTCCTGAAATTTGGTCCGGTCCTTAAGGCCATTTTGGGCTCTGTCTTTAAGAGGTTAAAAAAATCTCAAGTCTTTCAGTACTTATCATCTGTTGTATGTCCTGCAGGAAGTGGTGTATTCTTTCCAGCCTAGAGAGCAGCAGAGGTTTTCTACATGGATTTGCTACTGCTCTGGACAGTTCCTGACATGGACAGAGGTGGCAGCACAGACTGGAAACAATATACAACTTCCTGCAGGACATACAGGAGCTGATAAGTACTGGAAGACAGAAAATATTTAAATAGAAGTAAATTACAAATCTATATAACTTTCTGACACTAGTTAATTTTAAAGAAAACATTTTCTCTAGAGAATTTTACCTAGTTGAGCTTAAATATATCACCACATTGGTATCATACACTAACTATTATTGACTATATGAGTGCTATTATAATGTTAGTGTACAGATCCTGTGTAGACCTTGTATCTGACCACTGTATGGCGGTATTATTGGTTATATGAGTGCTTGTATAGTGGTAGTGTACAGATCCTATAGCTGGTATCTGACCACTGTATGGCAATATTTTTGCATGTATGTGTGTTTGTATAGTTGTAGTGTTGTACAGATCCTGTGTAGACATTGTATCTGACCACTATATGGCGGTATTATTGGTCATATATGTGCTTGTATAGTAGTAGTACACACATGATCATGTCATTAGGTAAATCCTAGCTATTTTATTTTTCTTGTATTGTTCATAGTGTAATTTACAAATGAATGTGAGTAGTGATAGATGGCTCCATCCTAGGTGTTGTGTGACATTGTGTATTTTCTGTCATATGGCAGGGATTATATTGAATAAGGGCTGCTGGGATATCACTGCCGTGCCTGCTATTTAGTCCCAGTCCAGCCCTGCTCCTAGGTCTGGATGAGTCCCGTACACTAGGTTCCATACCTATTCTAACTTAGGGGTTATCCAGGATAAGAATAAACACAGCTACTTTCTTGCAAAAACAGCACCAGCCCTGTCCTCAGGTTGTGTGTGGTACTACAATTCACTACTGCTAAACCTGAGCCAAACTGAGGACAGGAGAGGTGCTGTTTCTGGAAGAAAGCGGACATGTTTCTCTAAGCCTGGATAAGACTTTAGTCGCCTTCTGACATGAGTTGCTCACCTTCAAGCACTGCACTTGTCTGGTTATTCTGATATCTATCTATTGCGTTTTTATGAGAGAGAAAAGTAGATTTAGAGCCCTTTGTACTGGGTGCCTTTCTTAGTCTGGCCTCTCCCCATTGACCTTTCTAGCACGGGAGACCCCACCAGGAGCATTAACTCCAGCCAGCTTAGCTCAATGGATCACTAAGGCACGCAAGCTCCCTCACCACGTCAAGGTGAAGGCACAAAGAGGGAGCCCTCCCACCCTCCCACAAGCTCTACAAAGTCTTACGTAGCTTGTGCTTCACCAGAATCTAGTGGTTTTAGTTAAGTTTAAGTCTAGTTGGTTTAGTTAGTTTAAATCTGGTCTAGTTAAAAATTTAAGTCCGATGCTTAAGTTAAGTTAAGTTAAGATTAAGTTGTTAAAATTTAGATTGGAGCAGAGATCAGTAGAGGTTGATGCTCTACATGTAGATATCGTCATCATCATTATCAGCATCTTCTTTGTCAGTAATGACAGGATGATATTGATTTGACCACTCCGGGCACACAAAGCTGAACTTATTAAACATTTGCTGATCTTCAGGTTTGATGACGTTTGGTGGTTCAGCAAATTTCATAGGTTCTTCAGCATTGAGGTCAACAGAGGATGTCATCATGATTGCTGGTGGAACAATGCTCCCGACTTCCACGTCCTCCCAATTGATATCCGAGAAGAATGGATGGCTGCTGATGTCCTCTTTGACTCCCAGCCGCTCGAACTGGTCTTTACGCAGCAGGCTTTTTAAGATGTTAACTGCGTCGTCAGTAAGGGACTTTGGGTAGTCTGGAGTATGAAACAGGACAGAGATTTCTGTTTCGGTCTGGTCTCTTCCATAAAATGGACGCTTGAAGGTCAAAAGATTGTAGAGGATGACGCCAATGGCGAAATAGTCGACTCCTCTCCCATGTAGCTGGCGTTTTATCATCTCTGGGGCTGCATATCCTGGTGTACCTCCGCACACAGTTCTGGTCAGGTTATACACATTTGTCACAGCAAAGCCGAAATCTGTTATTTTTATGTGGCCTTCTCTGGTGAGAAGTATATTTTCTGGCTTCAGGTCCCGATGGATAATATTTCTTCTATGCAGGAACTCTGTGCCACATACCACTTCGGCTGTGATGAACTTTACTGTGTCGGTATCAAGAGGCGAGTGCTTTTTGACAAATTCAAACAGGTCCCCTCCGGTGGCCAGTTCCATCACATAACAGGCAAAGTTTGGCGTGTGAAAGGCGGCCAAGCCATGGATCAAGTATGGGCTTTCATGAGTTAGTTGCAGGATATGGCGTTCTTTAAAGCTGACGTGCCTCTTCTCTGTCACTTTAATGGCAACACATTCACTGCGGATGATGTCTTTTGCCAAGAGGACTTTACCGAAGGTTCCTTCTCCCAGTGAATGGTAGAAGGTGAAGCAGTCCAATGTTAGGGGGACTGTAACAGGTGAGGTCTCTTTAGAGTTGTCAGGGTCTTCTTTGGATGTCGGATTCCTGATGTTACTGGGTCCTGGCATTTCACAGGAACGTTCTTCATTGAGTTTAGATGTTCCTCTCCATTTTGAATTAATGATCCATTCCCAACATTTTTGCAGTTGGGCTAAGAACGGGATCTTGGCACTTTTCTTGGCTTCATGGTCCTTCTTCGGTCCGTCGTGGTCCTTCTTCGGTCCGTCGTGGTCCTTCTTCGGTCCGTCGTGGTCCTTCTTCGGTCCTTCCTCTTCGGTCTCCTGTTGATGCTTCTCTTCATATCGTGCCATATAGTGCTGGGCATACAGGAACTCCACGCTATGAATCCGGTCACACAATTCCTGATATTCTTCTTCCATAGCTATTTGGCCCACATAGTGCAAGGCACATATGTCATCCATGTTGTTGGTTTGGTCACACCATTGTTGGTAGTCCTCTAACGTGGCTTCTTCTTCAGCGTAGTATAGGGCCCTCAGGTCATCCAGGTTGTGGTACTGGTCACACAGTAGTTGGTGCTCCTGCAGTATGGCTTCCTGTATACGGCTATCTGTTACAAAGGAAAAGAATAGATGTGTGAATTAATAGAAAGAGGTCATATAGGGAATATAGGAGGCTTATTTTTACAGAGTGGGCACAGAGAGGTAATAATACTACAGAGGGGGCAAAGAGGGGTCCTAATTCCACTGAGGGGACGCAGCATGTCATAATACTACAAAAGGGGCACAGAGGAGATTGTATAGTACAGAGGGGGCTCCGAAGCATCCTATTATTACAGTGGGGGCAGAGACAGCTTTACTACTACACAGAAGGTATAGTGGGTCCAAATATCAAAGAGGGGCCCTAGTACTAAAGAGGGGACACAGAGGCATTGTTATAATACAGATACATCCTAATTCCACAGAGGGGGCAAAAGAGGTCCCAGTGCTATAAAGGGGGCACAGAGGGGTCGTTATACCTCCCAGAGGGTGATGGGGTTAGTGATGTTACAGAGAGGGAAAGCGGAAAACATTACAAATGGGTGCGAAATTCAGTCCCTAGTTTCTGGCCATATGCCATGTACTGCCGCTTTAATGCCCATACACGGCAATACATTACTTTTACTATACATATATTATAGTATTGCAGTATATTGTACTAGCTGAGTCTGTTGGGAATGGAAAGTGGAATCTGATTGGTTTCTAGGGGCAACTGAGACAGTTCCACTTTCCACCATGTTTGATAAATCTCCCCCAATGTTCTTTATCCTGTATGGTGAACGTGGGGCATGAAAAACATCCACACATCCCACAATAAAAGTGAAAAAAGATGATAAACTCCTATGGACAGCAGCTTCAGTTTATATTCCTGGGATATAAAAGATGGCTGCCTGCCTCATGCATCCCTAGGAAGACGAGTAAAACCGATCAACAAGCCCCCAAATACTAAAATTACCTAATGGGGTGGGGACAACAAAGGTGAGTAGTTCACAGGACACCATGCAGCTTACAGCCACTACTGGAGGGGGTAACTACTGTGTGGGGGCGCTATTCCCATGAATCAGCCCCACTGTGTGTGTTCTATGGAGCCCTAAGGATGCATGTACAATTCCAGTTGTTGGTCCTACCTGTGGCGTCCATCAGAGGGATGATAATGCTGTGGCTGGAAGATTTCCTCTTCTTACATGTCATCCGGGCCCAGGCACTTTGCAGGCAGGCTAAGACACGGTTCTTTCTTGTTTTCTTGGTTGTAGTTGGCTGCTCCTGACCGTCATCATCATCATCATCTCCTCTGTCCTTGTCTCTCCTCTCGTCCTCTCCATAATTCTTCTCCTTCTCTTCTGTGTCTCCTTCTAGATGATTCCTCTTGTTTTTTGCCTTCATTTTAGGTTGTGGTCAAATCTATATCGATGATCCAATCCAAGTGATGATATCAGTAAGTGAGAGCGATCCCTCCCATGTATCTCTGCTGAGCGGCAGTTATCAACTGATGGAATGTTACCTGTGCAGCTAAGTGTACAATGTCTGTGTGATGTCATAGCCTTTCCTTTGTGATGTCATCAGCTTTCCTTTGTGATGTCATCAGCTTTCCTTTGTGATGTCAAAGATCAACAGAGTTCCATAGTCTTGTGAGTGAGGGAAGAAATGCACCAACATATATGTGTATAATGTGTATAGATACTAACTATATATATATATATATATATATATATATATATATATATATATATATATTCTACTTTTGGAAAAGAAAAAACAATTAATTTGTTTTACAAAAAAATAAAGAGGTTCTGTCTCCGTATCATGTTACAATATCTGTGTATTTTACTGTATAAATGTCCGAAGCAGAAATAGGCCAATAGAATTTGGTTACCCGCTGTTTTAATGTATTTTGTAAAGTTATTAAAAATATTAAAATCAGGCATTTTTGTTAGAAATTTTATATTAAGATATATAAAGATTTTTTTTCTGCCAATTTATCCCATTTTACTGAGACTGTTCTCCTTACTGACCCCCTCTTCATATATACACAACAATGGGGGGCTGTGCTGTGTGTTTCTGTAAATCTTTTACATAAAAACAAATTATTACAACAATAATAACAACGACAATAATATAAATACCGTATAGCTGTAGGGTGTAGAGACAGTATATACAAGTCCACCCAGGTATTAGCTGCTCCAGCCTCATTCTCCCCATACACATCAGTGTAATAACAGCCACATGTGCAAACCACAACCACACTAATAACCCTCCTAACCTCATCTGTGCACAATACCCAACATCACATATACTAACCCCCTGGGCTGCTGGTATCGTCTCACACCAAATAACTGTGCCCACACCCAACACCACACACTAATATACAATAGTGTAGTGCTGTGTGTTACATAGGAGAGTTAGATACAGCAACTCATCTGAGTGTATCACACCAGAGGCCGCCTGGCTTCCCTCATACTCAGTGGTGGACATATCACTTGTGCAGCCGCTACGGCTGCACAGGGGCCCCGGCAACACAGGGGCCTGCCAGGCTCAGACTATGAGCCTCAGCCTAGCGGGCCCCTCCACTGCCATGATAGGCTTAGACAGGGCCGCCGATAGGGCAGTACAAGTGGTACTGCCGTATGGGGCCCGGACCCTAAGAGACACGGTAGGGGGCCCGGCGGGCCCGCCGGCCGCCGCCCCCCGACCGGTACGTTAGGGGGGCCCGCACGGCCCCCCTTGCCAACTGTTTTTGAGCATCCCGAAAAGCTGCGGCCACGCAGCTTCTCGGGATGCATTGATCGCTTTAATGTTCCGCCCACACAGCGGGCGGAACATTAAAGCGATCAGAATACAGGAGAAGGACCTGTCAGCGTCCTCCTCCTGTATTCTCTCCCATAGGCTGCCGGCACTTCATACCAGCAGCCTATGGGAGGCCGGGCCGTGGTCATGTGCCCCTCCGGCAGGCGTGATGATGTGACGTCATCACGTCTGCCGGAAGTCCCGTCCCTGCGGCTCGCAAGATGGAGCCCGAAGAGGAGGAGGAAGAGCTGCTGCCTGCACAGCGCGGATTAGGTGAGTAGGATGTTTGTTTTTTTTAGGGGCACCTCTGGGGGCATTATTAGTGTATGGGGGCACCTCTGGGGGCATTATTAGTGTATGGGGGCACCTCTGGGGGCATTATTAGTGTATGGGGGCACCTCTGGGGGCATTATTAGTGTATGGGGGCACCTCTGGGGGCATTATTGGTCTACGGGGGCACCTCTGGGGGCATTATTAGTGTATGGGGGCACCTCTGGGGGCATTATTGGTGTATGGGGCACCTCTGGGGGCATTATTGGTGTATGGGGGCACCTCTGGGGGCATTATTGGTCTACGGGGGCACCTCTGGGGGCATTATTAGTGTATGGGGGCACCTCTGGGGGCATTATTAGTGTATGGGGGCACCTCTGGGGGCATTATTGGTCTACGGGGGCACCTCTGTGGGCATTATTAGTGTATGGGGGCACCTCTGGGGGCATTATTGGTGTATGGGGGCACCTCTGGGGACATTATTAGTATATGGGGGCACCTCTGGGGGCATTATTAGTATATGGGGGCACCTCTGGGGGCATTATTAGTGTATGGGGGCACCTCTGGGGGCATTATTGGTCTACGGGGGCACCTCTGGGGGCATTATTGGTGTATGGGGGCACCTCTGGGGGCATTATTGGTGTATGGGGGCACCTCTGGGGGCATTATTAGTATATGGGGCCACCTCTGGGGGCATTATTGGTGTATGGGGGCACCTCTGGGGGCATTATTAGTATATGGGGGCACCTCTGGGGGCATTATTGGTATATGGGGGCATTATTGGTGTATGGGGGCACCTCTGGGGGCATTATTGGTGTATGGGGGCACCTCTGGGGGCATTATTAGTGTATGGGGGCACCTCTGGGGACATTATTAGTATATGGGGGCACCTCTGGGGGCATTATTAGTATATGGGGGCACCTCTGGGGGCATTATTAGTGTATGGGCGCACCTCTGGGGGCATTATTAGTGTATGGGCGCACCTCTGGGGGCATTATTAGCTCATGGGGGAACCTCTGGGGGCATTATTAGTATATGGGGGGCACCTCTGGGGGCATTATTAGTTCATGGGGGCACCTCTGGGGGCATTATTGGTGTATGGGGGCACCTCTGGGGGCATTATTAGTATATGGGGCCACCTCTGGGGGCATTATTGGTGTATGGGGGCACCTCTGGGGGCATTATTAGTATATGGGGGCACCTCTGGGGGCATTATTGGTATATGGGGGCATTATTGGTGTATGGGGGCACCTCTGGGGGCATTATTGGTGTATGGGGGCACCTCTGGGGGCATTATTAGTGTATGGGGGCACCTCTGGGGACATTATTAGTATATGGGGGCACCTCTGGGGGCATTATTAGTATATGGGGGCACCTCTGGGGGCATTATTAGTATATGGGGGCACCTTTGGGGGCATTATTAGTATATGGGGGCACCTCTGGGGGCATTATTAGTATATGGGGGCACCTCTGGGGGCATTATTAGTATATGGGGGCACCTCTGGGGGCATTATTAGTATATGGGGGCACCTCTGGGGGCATTATTAGTATATGGGGGCACCTCTGGGGGCATTATTAGCTCATGGGGGAACCTCTGGGGGCATTATTAGTATATGGGGGCACCTCTGGGGGCATTATTAACTCATGGGGGCCACCTCTAGGGGCATTATTAGCTCATGGGGGCACAGCTGGGAATCCTACATACAGGGGGCACAGCAGGGCATCCTACATACAGGGGACATCCCACACAGCGCAGTTACTATGGGAGCCTACAGGGGGGAGAAAGGAAAGGAAGTTGCTAGAAATGTGCGGAGCCTAAATTGTTTGTCTCGCAGGTTCTAAGGGGATGAAACGTATCTGGAAGGAATCATCATGGAGGTCTGGGCCGGATGGAGAGGAAAAGGGAAAGTGACGCCTCAGATCAAAGAAGACGTCACCGGTGAGTCACTGTATGACACTTTTCTTATTTTGTAGAACATCATTTAGTAGGGGCGCCCCGAGGTGACAGCTACTACATTATCTGTAGTCAGAGATATCACTGTGTTATCTGTTGTGTTACATAGGACTGCAGGTGACTACTACATTATCTGTACTCAGAGATATCACTGTGTTATCTGTAGTGTTACATAGGACTGCAGGTAACTACTACATTATCTGTACTCAGAGATATCGCTGTGTTATCTGTGGTGTTACATAGGACTGCAGGTGACTACTACATTATCTGTACTCAGAGATATCGCTGTGTTATCTGTGGTGTTACATAGGACTGCAGGTAACTACTACATTATCTGTACTCAGAGATATCACTGTGTTATCTGTAGTGTTACATAGGACTGCAGGTGACAGCTACTACATTATCTGTACTCAAGAGATATCACTGTGTTATCTGTGGTGTTACATAGGACTGCAGGTGACTACTACATTATCTGTACTCAGAGATATCACTGTGTTATCTGTGGTGTTACATAGGACTGCAGGTGACATCTACATTATCTGTACTCAGAGGGATATCACTGTGTTATCTGTGCTGTTACATAGGACTGCAGGTGACATCTACTACATGATCTGTACTCAGAGATACCACTGTGTTATGTGGTTTTACATAGGACTGCAGGTGATATCAGGTGATTTCTCCAGGTTGCAGAAGTTCAAACTTCATCGTGCCCTGGTGTGCTGGTGTCTGTATGTGTGTATACATGTGTGCTGGTGTCTGTGTGTGAGATCAATTCTAGAGAACTGGCTCATATACCCCATTTTCCCCAGTGGCTTAAAATGTAACCTCTGTTATACAGTTATAGAATTGTAGAAATTAAATGTGAACAAGGTGCAATTCAAATAGACACTTACTTGTATAGCTGCCTCTTGTGCTCTGTATGCAGTGCATTATATTCACCCCTGCAACGTACAATTTATAGCGTGTCTACAAGCCCAGCGGGGCTCATTATGATGGAGACTAAAACTTATACAAAGTGGGGTAGGGGTTCCCCTGTATTCAGAATGCTGCTGAGTGCTCGGCAATGCCCCATCTGGGGTTATTGAATTTCGAGGGTCTATGCAGAGCAGGATAAAGACACCTCTGCTGCACAAACAGGATCTCCTAGAAAGCGTTCTCACCGCCATGTATTCGCTATCACTGGCTTGGGTGAGCTAAACTAGTCTGCCTGGGGGAAGGTGGGATTTGTATATGCCCACTAACATGGAACAGCCTCATTATATTAGCCTTATCAACATATTCTATGTTAGTGAGCATACCGGGGGGGATATTGGTGAACATATACAAATCAAACAGCCCCCCAGACCCTCGAAATTCAATAACCCCAAACGGGGCATTGCCTAGTACTCAACAGCATTCTGAATACAGGGGAACCCCTACCCCACTCTTGTATAAGTTTTAGTCTCCATCATAATGAGCCCCGCTGGGCTTGTAGACATGCTATAAATTGTACGTTGCAGGGGTGAATATAATGCACTGCATACAGAGCACAAGAGACAGCTATACAAGTAAGTGTCTATTTGAATTGCACCTTGTTCACATTTAATTTCTACAATTTTATAACTGTATAACAGAGGTTACATTTTAAGCCACTGGGGAAAATCGGGAATATGAGCCAGTTCTCTAGAATTGATCTGAACCAAATTATACCTCCCAGCAAGGCGTGGGGCAAACACACAATTTTTTTTTTTTTTTTATTAATGTGGGGGGCCCAGACACTTTGGTTGTATGGGGCCCCGAAATTCCTGATGGCGGCCCTGGGCTTAGATACAGCAGCTCAGTAGACAGTATCGCACATGATAGGCTTAGATACAGCAGCTCAGTAGACAGTATCACACATGATAGGCTTAGATACACGAGCTCAGTAGACAGTATCACACATGATAGGCTTAGAAACACCTGCATGTTGCATGTAATATGCTGTGTGATATTGAAAGTTTTATTACCATCGCTGGATACAAAATCCACTGCCCTTACCACATTCGGGCAAGCCCCACGGCAGTGGATTTTGTATCCAGCGATGATAATAAAACTTTCAAGATCACACAGTATATTACTTGCAACACGGAAGGCGTCATTTATTATGCTACCTGTCGTGTAATCTCATTTATGTAGGACTCGCCTCGCGGAAACTGAAAACAAGGGTCCGAGAACATGTCCTAGACATCTGGCGAGAGATGGAAAAGGAAGATCTATACCAGCGGAAACCAATTGCCAGACACTGTAAGATGGCACATGATGGGAATGCAAGCCTCCTGAAGATAAGAGACATTGACAGAGTCCACATTGGAAGAAGAGGAGGGGATTGGAATTTTTTTTTGGCACAGATGGAAACGCGTTGGTTCGTTAGGATCGACTGTGTAAGTCCTAGAGCAGGGGTACTCAACAACTTTTAGTGGAGGTCCACTTACCGGGGTCTATTGTCAGGTGAAGGTCCGAGCTGAACATCAGTAGGAAACGTGTTTTGTTAATTTTCACAAACGTTCAACTATTTACATACAGAATTGCTGCTTATTAGCAGGAAAACGGGCATTTTTTCTCTCTCAACAGCCCTTTGGTATTAGGTACAAAAGGGGTGACTGCCCTGGTAGTATATAACCCCCCTGTTGCTCCCCCAGTAGTGTATAGCCCCCTGTTGCTCCCCCCAGTAGTATATAGCCCCCTTGTGAGCTTCCCCCAGTAGTATGTAGCCCCCCTGTGCTCCCCCCAAGTAGTATATAGCCCCCCTGTGAGGTCCCCCAAGTAGTATATAGCCCCCCTGTGCTGTATGGTGGTATTGATCAGCTCTGGTGTGGCAGTGTCAAATGTGACACCTGGAGCTATTACCTACCAATTTACCAATCCTGTGGTGGGGCATCTTCAAGTTTAGTGCCTAGGGCAGCAGCAGCTGCTAATACGGTCCTGGGATACATATGCATAGTTGCCAACAGTCCCGTTTTCGCCGGGACTGTCCTGGATTTGACATGTCAGTCCTCACTAAGTAATGTCCTGGGTTTGCCCCGGTAAGCTCCGCCCCTGTGACATCACGCCCCACCCCCAGTGACGGCCCCCAATGCATCGAAGCCTAAGCATAGGCTTTTTGGCTGTAGGCTGTATATTCTGCCTCCAGCCACCAGAGGCCGCTCTCTCCTCCCAGCTACAGGACCTGACAGTGAGGTCACTCACTCCTGCCTCTGGGATAGAAGAGCAAGATGGCCGTGTGCTGCAGGGAGCCAGGTAATAAGGTGTCCACATGAGGGGGATTATGCTGAAGGACTGGTATACACTATATACCAGTCACAGCTCTGATTACCAGTCTGATTACCAGTATACTAGCCTCTCACACCAGTGTATAGTTTATAATCCCCCTCATGAGGGCACTTCATTATACCACCAGTATTATACAGTGCTGTGAGACTGCTGGTATACTGAGGAGCCCACATGAGGGGGATAATGCTGAAGGAGATAACGCTATGTACATTGGTATGAGAGGCTAGTATACTGGAAGACTGGTAATCACAGCTGTGACTGATATACAGTGTCCTAGCCTCTCACACCAATGTATATAGCTTTACCTCCTTCAGCATCATCCCCTCATGTGGGCCCCTCAGTATACCAGCAGCCTCGCAGTACTCACTGTATTATACTGGTGGTATAATGAGGGGCCCACATGAGGGCATGATGCTGAAGGATGATGAGGGGCATGATGCTAAAGTCTGCCCCAGTCACCCTCCAGTCTGCCTCAGCTACCCCAAGTAGCCCCCAGTCACCCCGCAGTCTGCTTAAAGAGGACCTGTCACCCCCCCGTGAAGGGGTGACAGGCTCCCAACCCCCCGTTAGAGCCCCCTATACTTACCTCATTGCGCCGGGTCCCGCTTCCTGAGCCGGTCGGGTGACTGAGATTTCAGCCCCCAAAGGCCGGCGCGCTCGCTCACAGGAGAGGCCGATGCTCATAGAGAATGAGGGAGCATCGGACTCCCCATTCATTCTCTATGTGCATTGGACTCTCCTGTAAGTGCGCACCGGGCTTCGGGCACTGAAATCTCAGTCACCCGACCGGCTCAGGAAGCGGGACCCGGCGCAATGAGGTAAGTATAGGGGGCTCTAACGGGGGGTCGGGAGCCTGTCACCCCGGCACAGGGGGGTGACAGGTTTCCTTTAACCCTTTAAGGACAGAGCCTGAAATGGCCTTAAGGACAGAGACAAATTTTATGAATATGACCTGTGTCACTTTATTCATTAATAACTTCGGGATGCTTTTACCTATCTGGCTGATTCTGAGATTTTCCAATTTTCCAAATTTTCAGTAAAATTTCAAAATCAGATATTTCTAGGGACCTGTTCAGGTTTAAAGTGTATTTGAGGGGACTGTATGTTAGAAAGCCCCACAAAGCACCCCATTTCAGAAACTGCATCCCGCAAACTCTGCAAAAGCACATCCAGAAAGTTTTTTTAACCCTTTAGTGGAGTCACAGAAATAAAAGCTAAGTGTGTAAGAAATTTGATAATCTTAATTTTCTGTGCAGAGATTTTATTGAAATCCAATATTTTTCATAATTATAAACCTATTACCAGAGATATCCACCCCAATATTGATTGCCCCGTTTCTGCAGTTTATAGAAATACCCCATATGTGGCCCTAATGCGCTATTTGACGCAACCACAAGCCTCAGATACAAAGGAGCACCTACTGAATTTCAACGTTATATTTGGTCATTTTTGACTGTACCACTTCAGGTTGGCAGAGGCTCTGGGGTGCCAAAACCTAAAAAACACCCCTAAAGGGACACCATTTAGAAAACTACACCCCTTTGAGGAATGTAACAAGGGATGCGGTGAGCATTTGGACCCCACGGGTGACGGGCACATATGCAGGTGTGGTGTTAAATTAAAAAATATTTTTTTTTTCATTTTCACGGCACAAATGTGCCTGTCACCAGGGGGCCATATCCCTGCTGCCCCCCTTGTTAGATTCCTTATGGGGTGTAGTTTCCACAATGGGGTCACTTGGGGGGAAGTTTCTACTGTCCTGGCCGCACAGAGGCTTTGTAATTGCATCATGGCATCCTCTAATGGAAATGGCGGCCAGGACAGGTGTCACACTGGAAAATGGCGTCCTTCCTGATCCCCCTGTTACGCCACACTCTGCACTTCTTCTGGGGTCTCCTGTTTTCCAGTGTGGGGGACGTCACCTGGAAAATGTTGTCCTGGTGCGATACGGGGTCCTTCATATCCAGAAGCGCTGGGTCCGCTCCATGGCTACTAATTATTGGCTTTATTACTGCTTCTGATATTTTCGGATCGTGACGCAAGTTACAATAGCTCGGGCAGCGAGGGACCAGAAGAGGGGGTGCTGGTATAAAAGTTATCTCCGTACAGGTGGTAACCTTTATCCAGCAGTGGGAAGATCAGTTCCCAAACGATCTACCCACTAACTCGGAGGATGGGGGGGCATCTGGGGGCTGGATTCGGCTGTCCCTTCCTTCATACACTCTAAGGGTACGTGCACACTGCGGTATGACGGAGGATAACCCTTTGTGCATTCCGCAGCTAGCACCCGCCGGAGGACTGATGCGGGCGTATGTCTCCGCTTGTGTCACACTCCATTCTATGCACGGGCGGATTCCGTCCTCTGTCCAAAGAAGGAACATGTTCATTCTTTGGACGGACGACGGAATCCGCCCTTGCATAGAATGGAGTCTATGATACGGGTGGAGAGGCGCGCCTGCATCAGTCCTCCAGCTGCCGAATGCACAAAGGGTTATCCTTCACCATTCCGCAGTGTGCACGTACCCTAAATCTGTAAGTGTACCCTGAGGTACTCACACAGAGTTTGGAGAATTTCACGCCATACCGTCATCTCTTATTGGGACGGTACTGGCGGAAAAGATGTGTCTGGGGGGCAGCGTACGCTACGCTACCCCCAGACATGTCACTGGATGATGAGGATGGTGAGGCTCAATGGAGGAAAGAAGGATCCCCCCATGCATCCTCACTGGCTGTTTCGGTGTCAGAGGCAATAATAACGTATGCGTCCGACACTGAAAACACCCGGTGGGCCATCTTTATACGTGGACTAGTATATGGGGTATGTAAATGTGTACTGGTGTAGTGTAAAACTTTATTTTGTGTAGTGTGGTGTAATGTAGTGTTTTTTTACGGGTTTTTTTAACAGTAAGGAAAAAAAAACTTACGCCAAAAAAGAAGCTGCTGATAAATGCCGCACTTATGTGTGGTACTTATCAGCAGACAGTGGCGGTAGGATATAGGGGGGAAAACGCCCCTACGCCAAAAAGGAGGAGTTGCTGATCAGCGGCTTTCTTAAAAAGAAAAAAAAAAATTGAAAAAAAAACAAAAAAAAAACCCAAATAACTTTACCTAGCTGAGGGGTGCAGAACCCGGCCGGACACTTTTTAACTGTTAGATCGCCGTGATGGGCCTGCCAGTACTGGCTGACCTATCCCGGCGATCGTGGGGGTGGCACCGGCGCCATCTCTGTTGGGGACAGTAATGGCGATTGGTTCTGTCCAGGACAGCACCAATCGCCATTGCTTTCTGGGTCACCAATGACCCGGAAAGCTGTATTCAGCTGCTATCGGCTAGCATCGATCGTCGCCACGGAGGGGGGGGGGGCTTTAACCACCCCCTGTGCCGACGAGCAGAGATGGCCTGCTATACATTATAGCAGGCCACCTTCCCCGATCACTGTGTGTGAACATTCTCCCCCCAGTCTGCCCCAGCTACTCCCAGTCTGCCCCAGCTACCCCCAGTCTTCCCCAGCTATCCCCAGTCTCCTCCAGCTATCCCAAGTAACCCCCAGTCTGCTTAAACTACCCCCACTTACCACCCAGTCTGCTCCAGTCACCTCCAGTCTGCCCCAGTCTCCCTCCAGTCTTCTCCAGTCACCCCCAGTCTGCCCCAGCTAACCCCAGCCTGCCCCAGCTACCCCCAGTCTGCCTCAGCTACCCCAAGTAACCCCCAGTCACCCCCCAGTCTGCTTGTTATCCCCAGTCACTATCCAGTCTGCCCCAGTCTCCCCCCAGTCTTCCCCAGCTACCCCCAGCCTTCCCCAGCTATCCCCAGTCTGCTCCAGCCACCCCCAGTCTGCTCCAGTCTCCCCCCAGTCTACTCCAGCCACTCCCACTCTGCCCCAGCTACCCCCAGTCACCCACAGTCTGCCCCAGCTACCCCCAGTCTGCCCCAGCTACCCCCAGTCACCCACAGTCTGCCCCAGTCACCCACAGTCTGCCCCAGCTACCACAGTCACCCACAGTCTTCCCCAGCTACCCCCAGTCTGCCCCCAGCTACCCCCAGTCTGCCCCAGCTACCCCAAGTAAGCCCCATTCACCCCCCAGTCTGCTAAAGCTACCCCCACTCACCACCCAGTCTGCTCCAGTCACCCCCAGTCTGTCCAGTCTCCCCCCAGTCTGCCACAGCTACCCCAAGTAACCCCCAGTCACCCTCCCAGTCTGCTTAAGTTACCCCCAGTCACCACCCAGTCTTCCCCATTCTCCCCCCAGTCTGCCCCAGCTACTCCCAGTCTTCCCCAGCTACCCCCAGTCTTCCTCAGCTATCCCCAGTCTGCTCCAGCTATCCCAAGTAACCCCCAGTCACCCCCCAGTCTGCTTAAGCTACCCCCACTCACCACCCAGTCTGCTCCAGTCACCCCCAGTCTGCCCCAGTCTCCCTCCAGTCTGCTCCAGTCACCCCTAGTCTGCCCCAGCTACCCCCAGTCTGCCTCAGCTACCCCAAGTAACCCCCAGTCACCCCCCAGTCTGCTTGTTACCCCCAGTCCCCATCCAGTCTGCCCCAGTCTCCCCCCAGTCTTCCCCAGCTACCCCCAGTCTGCCCCAGCTATCCCCAGTCTGCTCCAGTCACACCCAGTCTGCTCCAGTCCCCCCCCCAGTCTACTCAAGCCACCCCCACTCTGCCCCAGTTACCCCCAGTCACCCACAGTCTGCCCAAGCTACCCACAGTCTGCCCCAGCTACCACAGTCACCCACAGTCTGCCCCAGCTACCCCCAGTCTGCCCCCAGCTACCCCCAGTCTGCCCCTGTCACCCAACAGTCTGCTCCAGTCACCCTCAGTCTGCCCTAGTCACCCCCCAGTCTGCTCCAGACACCCCCCAGCCTGCCACAGGATAAGTTAACCCACTGTGGAGTCTGTGAGGAATGAAAGGTGGAATCTGATTGGTTGCTAGGGGCAACTGAGCCAGTTTCACTTTACACCATGTTTAATAAATCTGCCCCATATGCGTAAGCTATGGCTTTTTTTTGTGGAGCTGAAGACTTCTATTGAAATCAGTTACCCCCAGTCACCACCCAGTCTTCCCCATTCTCCCCCCAGTCTGCCCCAGCTACTCCCAGTCTGCCCCAGCTACCCCCAGTCTTCCTCAGCTATCCCCAGTCTGCTCCAGCTATCCCAAGTAACCCCCAGTCACCCCCCAGTCTGCTTGTTACCCCCAGTCACCATCCAGTCTCCCCCCAGTCTTCCCCAGCTACCCCCAGACTGCCCCAGCTATCCCCAGTCTGCTCCAATCACCCCCAATCTGCTCCAGTCTCCCACCAGTCTACTCCAGCCACCCCCCACTCTGCCCCAGCTACCCCCAGTCACCCACAGTCTGCCCCAGCTACCCTCAGTCTGCCTCAGCTACCGCCTGTCACTCACAGTCTGCCCCAGTCACCCACAGTCTGCCCCAGCTACCACAGTCACCCACAGTCTGCCCCAGCTACCCACAGTCTGCCTCAGCTACCGCCTCCATTCACCATCCATTATTTATACATGCATTTATATATATTATATTATATTATATATATTTGGCATTTATTATTTTTTATTAACTATTAAATTATTGTTTTTAATATTTCTCATCAGCACGGTATCTATCTTGCTAATTATTCTTCCACCACTAGATGGCGCCTGGAACATATACATCATATTTATTATTACATTTTAACTATTTTAAAACATTTACACATAATTTACCCCAAAACAACTACTTATTTTTTGTTTGTTAACACTCTAGATATGGGTATACACTTACCCTCTGTATATTTACATGTTTTTAGATATATGTACTTTTGTCTGCATGCTTGGTAAACCTAGTCTTGATTTTTACTCTATTTACGTTAGCTGGCTATTCTTAAACATGCTTTACGTAGTTTGCGTCTGTTACACCTTAGGGACTCCGGAATCACGTGATGCCGGAACGCACGTGCGCAATGACGTAATGACGCCCGGCCGCTCACGTGACCATGCCGGACCCGGACGCTGGACCTCGGAACTCCGGGGGAATGTAAGTTTATGCAAATTTTGTTATAGATATGCACGGATTTTATATGCTTTTACACCAGTTCCAGATATTTGTGTATATATCGCTGTGGCATCATTTATAATCATGCTGTTTTAACCCGGAAGTGATGCTTTGTTTATGTCATGCCCCATACCATATAAACCCCTGTTCCCCAATATGTCTTTGTACAACTTGAGAAAGGCCACCTTATACTTGGCGGCCGAAACGCGTCGTGATTCTAATAAATACCCCTTCTATGAGATAACCGCTTCAATCTGTGGTTTACTGGACATCTGCGCCCTATTTGAGCCGGGATCCCCCGTGGTCCTAAAGCCTGTTGCGGCTGATATACTCCTCTCTCTGACTGTACGACTCCCTTGGACGTACCCCGGCAGGAGCTGCGGTGTTCTACCTAATATGCTTGATATAGAGTTGTGCCTATAACCCAGCACAACTCTACTAGGTGAGTGTAACACCTCTTTCTCCCTGTGTTTATCACTTTGGTCACCTTTTATTGCACCAGGAGGCGCCCCCACCTCTTCCCCTCTTCTCTCCCCCCTTTCTACATTAGTGCCTGTACACACGATTGGACCGTCGCTGTGTCTTGGACCTTTTTTGGTCATTTGGGAGGCTGCACCTGGATCCCTATCACCATCAATATGGAATACTTTAACCATAGACAAACCAAAAGACAAGAACTACTAGAGACTTATACTAGCTATGTCTCCTTCTCCCCACGAACAACGAGAAAAGAAACAAATGAGAACCCTGATATTGATGAATTAACCATCATGAAAGATCTCTGGTATAAACTAGAGAAACTTTTGAAAACTGAAACTATGCACGCTCTGGATGCTTTGTTTCTACAGGCATACCTTAATGAAAAAATCACCCCTAGAGGGCTTCGCATACCACACAAGTCCTCGTTCCCTGAAGATCTTGAATACACACAAGAATGGGACTCACTTTTACAAAATTGTTGTTTCAAAATGATCAGTCATATAATCACAAAGAGAAATAGATTGTGTGATTCACTAACTGATGATATCGAAGATATTAGCTCTCGACTCGAGAACTATAGTGACCTATCCGAATATGACCTCTATCACAGTCTATTAAATAAACGTATGACTGCATATGAAAAAGAGATAGCCAGCAAAAAGGCATTTAAGCTAAGGAGAGATAGACTTGACTATACTAATGGTTCTATCTACCCGGAGGACAGGAGAAAAAAGGCTCCTGATACCCGTGGTACCAACCGCATGGAAAATACTAACACCAATACCAACACTGTGAACACCACACGACATACCGCTCCTGGCAATCGATTGTATTCCCAGGCAGTCAAGGACCACGCAACTAAAAACCATCAAAATTATAATGCCAAAGCACATAATTTTAAAAGAGATTCAAAAACTTCCATTTTACCCAAACCTCATCATAAAGGAAAAATCACTAGATGGGGCCCTGTTATATCAGAAGCTCCAGTTTCTTTCTTTTTTCTCTGATACACACATTTCAGCCAACCCCAATCTACCCTCTCTTAGCCTCCCTCATACCTCATCTCCACCTAGAATCTCATCACCACAATGCACACTACCACACACTACCACACCTTCCACAGTGTTCGATACTTGTCGTAAAAATCTTACCAGTTTTGACACTCCCACACTCACTCTTCCCAGCTCCAATACACCTTGCATTGAACACACCTACAATATAGATATTGACACTATGAACTCTTCTCTCTTTACACTTCACCCTGGTACACAGGACCACATTCTCACCACCCACGAACATGGTGAGGCCACTGCTGCCAACAATTCACAAGAGGATCTCTCTTTTTTAGAATTTCCACCTCCAAGAAAATCCTTGGAACCTTCTGCTGTAAAACTACTTCAGACACACCCGCCCATACAGAAAAATACTATACTAAAATATCTGAGAATAGAAAAAACTACGCAACTCAAAAGAAAAAATCTAAGAGAGGATATAGAGGAGGAAGAGGCCAATCACACAAAAAAACCCAACATAGAACCACTCCACAACCTTCTAGTGTAAAAATTTTTAACCTCTCTACATATACCCCGAATATTTATGAACACTCTATCTTAAGCAAGGGTTTATCCTTGCCTTTACTCGGAAATTAACACTCACAAGACATTTCGAAATTGAAAATATCCCTAGTAAATCTACAGCTACCATTCCAGATCCTCACAGTCTAGAACCCACAGATGACGAGATCATTCATCAAAAGGTAAGAGGGAAATCAAAATTCAATCCCCTACATCATAGAGGCCCACATATACAAACGTTTTATGACCTTGTTCAAAAAGATTTTAAAGATATCTCCTATAAACATCTGCCCAAAAACATTTCAGCTGCTGAAAAAAGAGCTCTCACTACACTGAGAAACAATCAAGATATCGTAATTCGTGAAGCCGATAAAGGGGGTGGGATTGTGATACAAAATAGATCTTCCTATATTAGAGAAGCTTTACATATATTGAACGATGAAAATTACTATGAGATTTTAGAGAAGGACCCCATATATGAACACCACATTAAATATAAGCTTCTCATTGACAATGGTTTTACTCACGGTATTCTTAATAAACACGAAAAACAATTTTTAACCATCTGTAATCCTAAAATCCCTTTCTTTTACCACCTCCCTAAGATTCACAAAGACTCACAGAACCCACCCGGCCGACCGATCATTTCAGGTATTGGTAGCCTAACAGCCAATCTATCTAATTACATTGATCTCTGCCTCCAACCAGTTGTAACCAATCTTCCCTCCTATTTGAAAGATTCTGGGACCCTGATTAGCGAGATTTTACACATACCTTGGGAAAGTAATTTTTTATTTTTAACCCTCGACTTCTCTGCACTATACTCTAATATAACACACGAAAAGGGATTAGAGGCCATAATTCTGACACTTGAGGAGTGTGGATTATACAAAAAACCACAGATTGACTTTTTAATCTCGGGAATGGATTTTATTCTTAATCATAACGTTTTTATTTTTCAGGACACTTTTTATCGGCAGACAAGGGGGACCGCGATGGGGACTCGAGCCGCACCCAGTTACGCTAACCTTTTCATGGGGCGGTTCGAGTCCCTATTTATCACGGGTTCCCCTTGGGCCTCAGACCACATTATATTTTATAAAAGATACATAGACGACTTGTTTTTTATATGGAAGGGTGACCAATCTTCAGTCAATAATTTTATCTCCCACCTTAATTTTAACAATTGGGGCCTTAATTTCACACCATGTTTTAATAATGATAGTATTGTATTTTTAGACCTGGTCATTAGTCATCACAACCAAAAAATTATCACTCAGACCCACTTCAAAACTGTTGATTCTAATAGTTTTTTAAATTTTGACAGCAGACATCACCGTAAATGGCTAAAGAATATTCCCTATAGCCAATTTCTCCGTATTCGAAAAAATTGTACCACTGACTCCGACTTCAAAACCCAAAGTAAAATCTTACAAAATAGATTTTTGGAGAAAAGATACCCAAAAAAACTTATTAATGATGCTTACCAGAGAAATCTAAAACACAAACAAAATATATTACTAGAGAAAAAGAAAAAAACAGTCGATCATTCAGAAAATAGAGTGCCAAATTTTATTACCACCTTTAACGATGACCACCAAACAATCGAAAATATTTTAAAAAAGCACTGGCACATACTCACCTCTGACATCTATCTTCAGGATATAATCCCCAAAAAACCCAAATTGATCTATCGTAGGGGCCGGACAATCCGTAACATCATTGCCCCAAGTAGAATACGCCCAACGCTATCTATAGAGGGAAACAATAATGAAAATAAAAATAAAAACAAAAATCACATGAACAGAAACGAAAAGGGTATCTTTAAATGTGGAAAATCTCTATGCTTATGCTGTCAAAACATAGCTAGCGGCGAAAAAACGTTCCGTTCAAACGTCACGGGAATTTTGTACCCCATCAAACAGAGACTTGACTGTTCTAGCACCTATGTGATCTATTTACTTTCATGCGTCTGCGGTCTCCAATATATTGGACGCACAAAACAACCTTTACATAAAAGGATCAACGGCCACCGTTATAACACTGCTAAAGGTTTTTTAAAACAAAGCGTATCCAAACATCTCACCGAACACCACAACAGCAATTTCTCGAACATAAAAATATTTCCCATCGAACAAATTTCTGCCAATAACACTGACCGCTGGTCATCCCTATGCAAACGTGAATCCTTTTGGATTTATCGAATGCAATCCCTGATACCTAATGGTCTTAATGAATGCATAGAATTAACAGACTGAGCCCCATATGCATATATACAATATTCACCCACCTATGCATATACACAATATTTACCGACTTATTTACATTCACCATCCATTATTTATACATGCATTTATATATATTATATTATATTATATATATTTGGCATTTATTATTTTTTATTAACTATTATATTATTGTTTTTAATATTTCTCATCAGCACGGTATCTATCTTGCTAATTATTCTTCCACCACTAGATGGCGCCTGGAACATATACATCATATTTATTATTACATTTTAACTATTTTAAAACATTTACACATAATTTACCCCAAAACAACTACTTATTTTTTGTTTGTTAACACTCTAGATATGGGTATACACTTACCCTCTGTATATTTACATGTTTTTAGATATATGTACTTTTGTCTGCATGCTTGGTAAACCTAGTCTTGATTTTTACTCTATTTACGTTAGCTGGCTATTCTTAAACATGCTTTACGTAGTTTGCGTCTGTTACACCTTAGGGACTCCGGAATCACGTGATGCCGGAACGCACGTGCGCAATGACGTAATGACGCCCGGCCGCTCACGTGACCATGCCGGACCCGGACGCTGGACCTCGGAACTCCGGGGGAATGTAAGTTTATGCAAATTTTGTTATAGATATGCACGGATTTTATATGCTTTTACACCAGTTCCAGATATTTGTGTATATATCGCTGTGGCATCATTTATAATCATGCTGTTTTAACCCGGAAGTGATGCTTTGTTTATGTCATGCCCCATACCATATAAACCCCTGTTCCCCAATATGTCTTTGTACAACTTGAGAAAGGCCACCTTATACTTGGCGGCCGAAACGCGTCGTGATTCTAATAAATACCCCTTCTATGAGATAACCGCTTCAATCTGTGGTTTACTGGACATCTGCGCCCTATTTGAGCCGGGATCCCCCATGGTCCTAAAGCCTGTTGCGGCTGATATACTCCTCTCTCTGACTGTACGACTCCCTTGGACGTACCCCGGCAGGAGCTGCGGTGTTCTACCTAATATGCTTGATATAGAGTTGTGCCTATAACCCAGCACAACTCTACTAGGTGAGTGTAACACCTCTTTCTCCCTGTGTTTATCACTTTGGTCACCTTTTATTGCACCAGGAGGCACCCCCACCTCTTCCCCTCTTCTCTCCCCCCTTTCTACATCAGCTACCGCCTGTCACTCACAGTCTGCCCCAGTCACCCACAGTCTGCCCCAGCTACCACAGTCACCCACAGTCTGCCCCAGCTACCACAGTCACCCACAGTCTTCCCCAGCTACCCCAAGTCTGATACTACTTTAGAGGGACCCCGCATCACACTGATAATACACAGAGAGGGACTCTGCATCACACTGGTAATACACAGAAAGGGGCCCCATATCACACTGATAATACAGAGAGGGACCCCGCATCACAGTGATAATACATGGAGAGGGACCCCGCATCACACTGATAATACATAGAGAGGGACCCTGCATCACACTGATACTACACAGAGAGGGACCCCGCATCACACTGATACTACACAGAGAGGGACCCCGCATCACACTGATAATACACAGAGAGGGGCCCCGCATCACACTAATACTACACAGAGAGGGACCCCGCATCACACTGATAATACACAGAGAGGGGCCCCGCATCACACTAATACTACACAGAGAGGGATCCCGCATCACACTGATAATACACAGAGAGGGACCCCGCATCACACTGATACTACACATAGAGGGACCCCGTATCACACTGATAATACATAGAGAGGGACCCCGCATAACACTGATAATACACAGAGAGGGACCCCGCATCACACTGATAATACACAGAGAGGGACCCCGCATCACACTAATACTACACAGAGAGGGACCCCGCATCACACTGATAATACACAGAGAGGGACCCCGCATCACACTGATAATACAAAGAGAGGGACCCCGTATCACACTGAAAATACAAGGAGAGGGACCCCGCATCACACTGATAATACACAGAGAGGGACCCTGCATCACACTGATACTACATAGAGAGGGACCCCCCATCACACTGATAATACACAGAGAGGGACCCCGCATCACACTGTTACTACACAGAGAGGGACCCCGCATCACACTGATACTACACAGAGATGGACCCCGCATCACATTGATAATACATAGAGAGTGAACCCACATCACACTGATACTACACAGAGAGGGACCCCGCATCACACTAATACTACACAGAGAGGGACCCCGCATCACACTGATAATACACAGAGAAGGACCCCGCATCACACTAATACTACACAGAGAGGGACCCTGCATCACACTGATAATACACAGAGAGGGACCCCGCATCACACTGATAATACATAGAAAGGGACCCCGCATCACACTGATACTACACAGAGAGGGACCCCGCATCACACTGATGCTACACAGAGAGGGACCCCGCATCACACTGATAGTACACAGAGAGGGACCCCGCATCACACTGATACTACACAGAGAGGGACCCCGCATCACACTGATAATACACAGAGAGGGACCCCGTATCACACTGATAATACACAGAGAGGGACCCCGCATCACACTGATAATACATAGAGAGGGACCCCGCATCACACTGATACTACACAGAGAGGGGCCCCGCATCACACTGATACTACACAGAGAGGGACCCCGCATCACACTGATGCTACACAGAGAGGGACCCCGCATCACACTGATACTACACAGAGAGGGACCCCGCATCACACTGATAATACACAGAGAGGGACCCTGCATCACACTGATAATACACATAGAGGGACCCCGCATCACACTGATACTACACAGAGAGGGGCCCCGCATCACACTGATACTACACAGAGAGGGACCCCGCATCACACTGATACTACACAGAGAGGGACCCCGCATCACACTGATAGTACACAGAGAGGGACCCCGCATCACACTGATACTACACAGAGAGGGACCACGCATCACACTGATAATACACAGAGAGGGACCCCGCATCACACTGATAATACATAGAGAGGGACCCCGCATCACACTGATGATACACATAGAGGGACCCCGCATCACACTGATACTACACAGAGAGGGGCCCCGCATCACACTGATACTACACAGAGAGGGACCCCGCATCACACTGATGATACACAGAGAGGGACCCCGCATCACACTGATAATACACAGAGAGGGACCCCGCATTACACTGATCATACACAGAGAGGGACCCCGTATCACACTGATACTACACAGAGAGGTACCCCGCATCACACTGATAATACACAGAGAGGGACCCCTCATCAAACTGGTAATACACAGAAAGGGGCCCCATATCACACTGATAATACAGAGAGGGACCCCGCATCACACTCGTAATACACATAGAGGGACCCTGCATCACACTGATAAATCACAGAGAGGGACCCCGAATCACACTGATAATACAGAGAGGGACCCCGCATCACACTCGTAATACACAGAGAGGGACCCCGTATCACACTGATACTACACAGAGAGGGGCCCCGCATCACACTGATACTACACAGAGAGGGACCCCGTATCACACTGATAATACAAAGAGAGGGACCCCGTATCACACTGATAATACACAGAGAGGGACCCCGCATCACACTGATAATACACATAGAAGGACCCCGCATCACACTGATAATACATAGAGAGGGACCCCGCATCACACTGATAATACAGAAAGGGACCCCGCATCACACTGATAATACACAGAGAGGGACCCCGTATCACACTGATAATACTGAGAGGGACCCCACATCACTCTCGTAATACACAGAGAGGGACCCCACATCACACTGATAATACATAGAGAGGGACCCTGCATCACATTGATAATACACAGAGAGGGACCCCGCATCACATTGATAATACACAGAGAGGGACCCCGCATCACACTGATAATACATAGAGAGGGACCCCGCATCACACTTATAATACACAGAGAGGGACCCCGCATCACACTGATAATACATAGAGAGGGACCCCGCATCAGACTGATAATACAGAGAGGGGCCCCGCATCACACTGATATCACACAGAGAGGGACCCCGTATCACACTGATAATACACAGAAAGGGACCCCGGATCACACTGATAATACACAGAGAGGGACCCCGCATCACACTGATAATACACAGAGAGGGATCCCGCATCACACTGATAATACACAGAGAGAGATCCCGCATCACACTGATAATACACAGAGAGGGACCCCGCATTACACTGATAATACTTAGAGAGGGATCCCGCATCACACTGATACTACACAGAGAGGGACCCCGCATCACACTGATAATACACAGAGAGGGACCCCGCATCACACTGATAATACACAGAAAGGGACCCCGCATCACACTGATAATACACATAGAGGGACCCCGCATCACACTGATAATACACATAGAGGGACCCCGCATCACACTGATAATACACATAGAGGGACCCCGCATCACACTGATAATACACATAGAGGGACCCCGCATCACACTGATAATACACAGAGAGGGGTGCCCCGTACCACACTGATACTACACAGAGAGGGACCCCGCATCACACTGATAATACACAGAGAGGGACCCCGCATTACATCACATAGAAAGCAATGCTGTGACCTTGTCTTAGCAACAACATTCAAGGACGAGTCTTCTGATATTAAAGGGGGTGTCTAAGGGAACACAATGTGGTCCGTACTAGGATAGGTTGATGTGATTGCAGCCCTCTACACTGGGACAGGATCATCCCCCTCTGACTTATTTCTTAATATTAATACAGATGAGACATCCAGAGCAGTCTCCTACTATTCATATAAAGAGTGGTCTTGACTCTAACTTCTCATATCTTCCTTTATTTGGCTTACAGCTCTAAAATTTTTTTCAACAATAAAATTCTTATCATCTGCGGCCACCACTAGGGGGCACTAACTGAAGACACATCATGACTGATATTAATAGTGATCATACATTTGTATACACTGAGCTCACAAACCTACAATCTTACTGTTGGGTCGATTCACATAGATACAGTCATATGAGACAATAGTGAGTGCAGCTCTGGAGTATAATACAGGATGTAACTGTGATCAAATGTTGCATTTTTGGTAATATTTTTAAATTTTAATGTAATAAAATGCACAAATGTGAACAGAAAGCGATAGTTTTAGTGGCTGGAGGACAGTGATCCGGCAGAGTCCTGAGAGGTGAGACCTGATTTCAGCACCAGCTCTCCGGACAGCTCCAAGTGCTGAATCCCTATAGAGAAGCAGAGTAGCAGAGATTTATAACTACAGGCTCATCAGGAGGTACTACAAGGCTCAGCATACCTTCTGCCAGGAAATATCAGGTCGCTCCCTGGTCCTAAAAAGCTTTATCCCATAGTGAATCCTGGTGCCATCTATACCCCAGGAAAGGGATGAGCACACACCCGGCTGTGCACATAATGGAGAACCTGACCCATCAGACCAGTCACCTTCTTCTATTGCTCCATGTTCAGTTCTCCATTACAGACACTACTGGGGGGGACAGGGACTACTGGGGTATGACTGGTCTGCAGGGCCCCATACATCTCATGTGTGATCTGACTCCTTTCACCATAGCCAGCAGGAATAATTTTTATAATACGGGATGTAACTCAGGATCAGTACAGGATCAGTAATGTAATTTATGTACACAGTGACCCCACCAGCAGAATAGGGAGTGCAGCTCTGGGGTATGATACAGGATGTAACTCCGGATCAGTACAGGATCAGTAATGTAATTTATGTACACAGTGACCCCACCAGCAGAATAGGGAGTGCAGCTCTGGGGTATGATACAGGATGCAACTCAAGATGAGTATAGGATCAGTTATGTAATGTATGTACACAGCATAGGACTGCCCCGGTATGAGGCCACCGTAACGTGGTGGGGTAGTTTACACCATTTTCAAGTGGTAACCAAGAGCCTCATTATTTTTGTGGAAGTTTTTTTTGTCAGTTAGGGGGGGGGGGGGCTGCTTTTAACTATTTCCATGTTTGTAGTGGGTCTGTATAAGGCATTGCGGTGAGCTGTTGCATTTTTCTGTGTTTTTGTGTGTTATATACACAGTTCACCACAAAATACAGGGCCAAAAGCCCAAAGCACATCAGATAGGATTCCCACTAATAAAATAAAATATAACTTTTATTGGCTCAATCAAATAGAATCTATAGTGCAATTAAAAAACACACACTCATGTTGCCTTTATCTCATGTAATCCCCACTTGGGGTATATACACTAGCTAGGTAGCTGCAGACTACTTGCTATTAAACATAATATCTATCTGTCTATTTTGTATAGAAAGGCAATAGAGTGCGCACATTAAAACACCAACGCATAGCCCCTCAACTAGTTTCACCCTCACTCGGGCGTCATCAGGAGGTGGGCTTATGGCTAAGCGGCGCCCCTTTTCCACTCATATTTATATGCCCCGGTTATGACATCATGTATTAATTGTCGACTTAACCAATCCTCTACTAGGGATATCGTAGGATATTCCCACATCGGCCTCTTAACCAATAGTCATACAATACGTCAGACGCCGATAAGAAACATGAAATCGCCATTCCACTTAGCTCCTCCCCTCACCATACCGTATTCGTAATAGGTGTTCGTGATAGGTCCCTACCACGAATCGTCATCACGATGCGTCCGCGGATCGCACTCTGCAATCCCATCAGCTGATCCGGTCGCCACAGTCAGCTCCTCCCCCGCATCACTCACCGGTCACCTGACTCGGTCACATGATCGGCTCTATGATGATGCCAGCAGATCTCATCTGCGCATGTGAGCTCAACTAGCGTTCTGTTACTATGGTGATCCGGATCTTTACCCTTACCATATTCTATGTCCATAATTAAGAGGTTCAGTCCTTTTTCTTTTTCTTTCTCCTTTTTATTCCCTCTTTTCTTTCTTTTAATGGTATCCGAGAGAGTGTAAGAGGCCATAAGAAATCAGTGTCAATAAATAAATAAAGTAACTTGTATATACACCTACTATTATTTACTCTAAATCATAACGCTAGGGAATGGCTGTTCTTTTATATTATGTAATTTTTATATATAATTTTTATGAAATTCTATCTAAGATTGGGGACATATTATCTTTTAGGGGACAGAAAATGCACTGCAAAATATAGTTACAAAAAAGCCAAAAAAGAAAATCCCTCATTGAGTCCCTGTGGACTCATACTAGAGAGTCTATGAATCCACTTAGCCTCTTCACGTAGTAACAATCTATCCAGGCATCCCTTCCTTGGTCCCAACTTCGGTTGGGAGATGCCTATAAATTGTATTTCTTCGCATTTACCTCCATGGAAAGTCCTCACATGTCTGGATATCGGTGTATCTTCCTCATTCCTGATAGTACTCAGATGTTTAGAAATCCGTCTCCGAAATTCCTGTGAGGTCTTCCCTACATATACCTTCGGACAGCTACACCTGGCGAGATAGATAACCCCCCTGGACCTACAATTAATAAATTGTCTAATTTGATAAACCCTGAGGTCAACAGGATTTTGAAATGTCTTGTGTGTTGGTACAAATCTACATAGTTGACATCTTCCACAGGGGTGTGAGCCTACCACACTGGATCTCAACCAGGACTCCTTCCTCTCTTCCTCATAATGGCTATGGACCAAAATATCCCGTAAATTTTGTCCTCGCCTATAGGTCACAGTTGGTTTTGGCCCTACTACCTTTTTGAGATCTTGATCTCCCAGCAAAATCTTCCAGTGTCGACGTAAGATCATCATAATAGACGATGCATTGGCACCTAATTTTCTTTTTTTCTGTTGTTTGTCCAGTTGGAAATTTATCTTCAAGGAGACTTCCTCTGTTTTCCTTCTGAGCTCTCTGGAAGGCTCTCTTAATGGGTTTACGGGGGTAGCCTCTCTCTTTGAAACGGTGCGAGAGATTCTCACACTCCTTCAAGAAAGAGGCTGATTCTGAGCAGTTTCTTTTTGCTCGTAAAAACTGCCCTATAGGGATCCCCCTTTTCAGTGGTTCTGGATGCCAGCTTTGCCAAAGTAAAAAATTATTAGTTAATGTATTCTTTCTAAAAATATTAGTTTGTATATTGAGGTCAAAATCTATCCGAATGGTTAGATCAAGAAAATTGATCTCCTGATCTTGAAATTCATGAGTGAAATACATACCAATATCATTATTATTAAGGATCTGTACAAAACTCTCAAAAGTGTCTCTTTCCCAATCCCAAAGAATCAAAACATCGTCAATAAATCTACCCCAAAATAAAATGTGACTCGTGAAAAAAAGTAAATCCTCGTTAAAAACGTGTTCCGCCGCCCACCACCCTAAAAATAAATTCGCATAAGTAGGTGCACATGTGCTCCCCATGGCTGTCCCTTTAACTTGGTGATAAAACCGGTGATCAAAAAGAAAAAAATTATGTGTGAGAACATATTCCAAAAGGGTGAGAGTGAATGTATTGTGTTCCTGGAGATGCCGACTCCTAGTGTTCAAAAAGTATGATACTGCCTGTAAACCCAAGTGATGTTGGATATTCGTATATAAGGACTCCACATCTAGACTAGCTAGATGTGTTGTCGGAGTGACTGTGATGTCTGTGATCTTCCGTACTGTGTCCTTAGTGTCCCTTAGGAATGAAGGAAGTGCCGAAACAAAAGAATTCAAAATTTTGTCAACATATGTGCTTGCCCCTTGTGTTAGGCAATCATTGCCTGACACAATGGGGCGAACTTTAAGTGGGGGAATAGATTTATGCACCTTGGGAAGGGCATAAAAAGTAGCTGTAGTGGGTGTGGGATTCCATATGTATTGGTATTCACCATTACTGATAAGTTTGAGAGCCTTGGCTTTGTCCAAAATGATTTTAAGTTCACCTAGAAATCGATTTGTAGGGTCCACATCCAGTATATTATACGTCGTTCTGTCATCGAGGAGTGTTTTTACCATCAACACATAGTCACTTCTATCCAGAAGGACTATGTTTCCACCCTTATCGGATGGTTTTATTATTAGTTTTTGATTATTCCGTAACTCCTCTAATGCAACTTGCTCATCATGTTTCAGATTAGAATGAATTTTTTCTCTCTTAGTCCTTAGAGAGTTGATGTCAGCTGTTACTAAAGATACGAAAGTATCAATATGTGAATATTGAGCAATGCTGGGGGTGAATTTGGATCTCGGACACAGGCCTGTGTCTAGTATTCCTGCTCCTTCAGCATTCTCCCGTAGTAATTCCTCCAACGTTCTAATAGCTTGACTCTCCCGCTCACCTGTCAAGTCTGTGTTTCTTTCTCTGGTACGATGCCACTTATGAAGAGCTAGTTTCCTAGCAAATAAGTTGACATCCTTTATCCAGCCGAAATTATCACATTTCGGTACTGGTGTAAACGATAGTCCTTTCTTCAATATAGACTCCTGGCTAGGGGTCAGGGAGACAGATGATAAGTTAAAAATTCGTAATGCATCATTTCTAATTTCAGATGTCACTTCAGACGTCTCATCATTACTATCTAATCCTCTGCTCAGAGAGATAGTATCTACTATCCCTGTCTGCCCATGCTGGTATGTGCTATTGGCCCTAAAAAAGGCGTACCCGGGAACGGGAATACAGCTGGTGGGGGTACTGGTGTCGTAGATGGATTTACATGTGTCCCTATAGTTGGTATTTGTCCATTCGGAACCTGATTCATATGTGTCCCTGTACCTGATACTTGTACATTCATAGCCCGGTTGGCTTGGCTCAAGCTGGGAAAGGAAGAGGACACCATAGAGGAGAGTCCTGAAGAATCCTCAGTATCTCTGCTCTGTCGTGTACATATTGTAGGTGTTGGAGCTGATCTCACCCACGAAGGTGTTTGTGCTGTAGCTGGTCTTTTACTTTTCTTTTGTTGGAAAGACTTCCTTTTCTGTTTCCTCTTCCCTCTAAACCTGTTCGGCCCACTAGCTTCGGAACCTGACTCCTCTTGGCCCGAAGTATCTGAGCCCGAATAGTTATAACGTTGGGCTTGTGGGTTAAATCTCCTTTTATATGTGTATGGTTTACCACTATCAAAGTCTTGCCAATCTCTAACGAACTTCCTATGTTTTTTCTCTTTTATCTCACTCTTATAGATGTCAAGATGTTTCTGTAATTGTTGTTCGAGACCAGAAAATTCTGGACGTGAGGAAAAATTTCTGATATCCACTAGTTCTTTTTCTAATTGTTCACTCACTTTCTTATAATAGCCTCTTTCGTAATCCAACAAGTACCTAATAAGGCGGAGTGAGCTATCAGTGAGTAGTTTTTCCCAACCCTCAATGAACGACGTGTCCTCTCTATGAGAGTTAGGGAAAATAGGTATACGCAGACCTCTATGAACAATGTTTTTTTGTAAATAACTTTCAAAACTGGCTATCTCCCACCAGGTACGTATTTGTAATTTAAAGGTCTTTGTAATGTTGCGAAATGCTGCCTGTATGTCACACTGGTAAAGAGGCAAAGCTTCAGTAGTAAATACTTGTGTAGCTTCAGCTAAATAGCTCTCAGCATTAAAGTCTCGTGACAGGAAACCTGCCATACTGTATTGATAGGCACTAAAGAAAAACTAGGGGAATACCCCCACAACGGACTAAATCAATAACTAACCCTAAGTGTGCCTAAAAGGAATCCATACTGATGGAAATACTGTCCACCACAAAATACAGGGCCAAAAGCCCAAAGCACATCAGATAGGATTCCCACTAATAAAATAAAATATAACTTTTATTGGCTCAATCAAATAAAATCTATAGTGCAATTAAAAAACACACACTCATGTTGCCTTTATCTCATGTAATCCCCACTTGGGGTATATACACTAGCTAGGTAGCTGCAGACTACTCGCTATTAAACATAATATCTATCTGTCTATTTTGTATAGAAAGGCAATAGAGTGCGCACATTAAAACACCAACGCATAGCCCCTCAACTAGTTTCACCCTCACTCGGGCGTCATCAGGAGGCGGGCTTATGGCTAAGCGGCGCCCCTTTTCCACTCATATTTATATGCCCCGGTTATGACATCATGTATTAATTGTCGACCTAACCAATCCTCTACTAGGGATATCGTAGGATATTCCCACATCGGCCTCTTAACCAATAGTCATACAATACGTCAGACGCCGATAAGAAACATGAAATCGCCATTCCACTTAGCTCCTCCCCTCACCATACCGTATTCGTAATAGGTGTTCGTGATAGGTCCCTACCACGAATCGTCATCACGATGCGTCCGCGGATCGCACTCTGCAATCCCATCAGCTGATCCGGTCGCCACAGTCAGCTCCTCCCCCGCATCACTCACCGGTCACCTGACTCGGTCACATGATCGGCTCTATGATGATGCCAGCAGATCTCATCTGCGCATGTGCGCTCAACTAGCGTTCTGTTACTATGGTGATCCGGATCTTTACCCTTACCATATTCTATGTCCATTATTAAGAGGTTCAGTCCTTTTTCTTTTTCTTTCTCCTTTTTATTCCCTCTTTTCTTTCTTTTAATGGTATCCGAGAGAGTGTAAGAGGCCATAAGAAATCAGTCTCAATAAATAAATAAAGTAACTTGTATATACACCTACTATTATTTACTCTAAATCATAACGCTAGGGAATGGCTGTTCTTTTATATTATGTAATTTTTATATATAATTTTTATGAAATTCTATCTAAGATTGGGGACATATTATCTTTTAGGGGACAGAAAATGCACTGCAAAATATAGTTACAAAAAAGCCAAAAAAGAAAATCCCTCATTGAGTCCCTGTGGACTCATACTAGAGAGTCTATGAATCCACTTAGCCTCTTCACGTAGTAACAATCTATCCAGGCATCCCTTCCTTGGTCCCAACTTCGGTTGGGAGATGCCTATAAATTGTATTTCTTCGCATTTACCTCCATGGAAAGTCCTCACATGTCTGGATATCGGTGTATCTTCCTCATTCCTGATAGTACTCAGATGTTTAGAAATCCGTCTCCGAAATTCCTGTGAGGTCTTCCCTACATATACCTTCGGACAGCTACACCTGGCGAGATAGATAACCCCCCTGGACCTACAATTAATAAATTGTCTAATTTGATAAACCCTGAGGTCAACAGGATTTTGAAATGTCTTGTGTGTTGGTACAAATCTACATAGTTGACATCTTCCACAGGGGTGTGAGCCTACCACACTGGATCTCAACCAGGACTCCTTCCTCTCTTCCTCATAATGGCTATGGACCAAAATATCCCGTAAATTTTGTCCTCGCCTATAGGTCACAGTTGGTTTTGGCCCTACTACCTTTTTGAGATCTTGATCTCCCAGCAAAATCTTCCAGTGTCGACGTAAGATCATCATAATAGACGATGCATTGGCATCGTACGTGCCGATGCACCTAATTTTCTTTTCTTCTGTTGTTTGTCCAGTTGGAAATTTATCTTCAAGGAGACTTCCTCTGTTTTCGTTCTGAGCTCTCTGGAAGGCTCTCTTAATGGGTTTACGGGGGTAGCCTCTCTCTTTGAAACGGTGCGAGAGATTCTCACACTCCTTCAAGAAAGAGGCTGATTCTGAGCAGTTTCTTTTTGCTCGTAAAAACTGCCCTATAGGGATCCCCCTTTTCAGTGGTTCTGGATGCCAGCTTTGCCAATGTAAAAAATTATTAGTTGATGTACTCTTTCTAAAAATATTAGTTTGTATATTGAGGTCAGAATCTATCCGAATGGTTAGATCAAGAAAATTGATCTCCCGATCTTGAAATTCATGAGTGAAATACATACCAATATCCGCCTTATTAGGTACTTGTTGGATTACGAAAGAGGCTATTATAAGAAAGTGAGTGAACAATTAGAAAAAGAACTAGTGGATATCAGAAATTTTTCCTCACGTCCAGAATTTTCTGGTCTCGAACAACAATTACAGAAACATCTTGACATCTATAAGAGTGAGATAAAAGAGAAAAAACATAGGAAGTTCGTTAGAGATTGGCAAGACTTTGATAGTGGTAAACCATACACATATAAAAGGAGATTTAACCCACAAGCCCAACGTTATAACTATTAGGGCTCAGATACTTCGGGCCAAGAGGAGTCAGGTTCTGAAGCTAGTGGGCCGAACAGGTTTAGAGGGAAGAGGAAACAGAAAAGGAAGTCTTTCCAACAAAAGAAAAGTAAAAGACCAGCTACAGCACAAACACCTCTGTGGGTGAGATCAGCTCCAACACCTACAATATGTACACGACAGAGCAGAGATACTGAGGATTCTTCAGGACTCTCCTCTATGGTGTCCTCTTCCTTTCCCAGCTTGAGCCAAGCCAACCGGGCTATGAATGTACAAGTATCAGGTACAGGGACACATATGAATTAGGTTTCGAATGGACAAATACCAACTATAGGGACACATGTAAATCCATCTACGACACCAGTACCCCCACCAGCTGTATTCCCGTTCCCGGGTACGCCTTTTTTAGGGCCAATAGCACATACCAGCATGGGCAGACAGGGATAGTAGATACTATCTCTCTGAGCAGAGGATTAGATAGTAATGATGAGACGTCTGAAGTGACATCTGAAATTAGAAATGATGCATCACGAATTTTTAACTTATCATCTGTCTCCCTGACCCCTAGCCAGGAGTCTATATTGAAGAAAGGACTATCGTTTACACCAGTACCGAAATGTGATAATTTCGGCTGGATAAAGGATGTCAACTTATTTGCTAGGAAACTAGCTCTTCATAAGTGGCATCGTACCAGAGAAAGAAACACAGACTTGACAGGTGAGCGGGAGAGTCAAGCTATTAGAACGTTGGAGGAATTACTACGGGAGAATGCTGAAGGAGCAGGAATACTAGACACAGGCCTGTGTCCGAGATCCAAATTCACCCCCAGCATTGCTCAATATTCACATATTGATACTTTCGTATCTTTAGTAACAGCTGACATCAACTCTCTAAGGACTAAGAGAGAAAAAATTCATTCTAATCTGAAACATGATGAGCAAGTTGCATTAGAGGAGTTACGGAATAATCAAAAACTAATAATAAAACCATCCGATAAGGGTGGAAACATAGTCCTTCTGGATAGAAGTGACTATGTGTTGATGGTAAAAACACTCCTCGATGACAGAACGACGTATAATATACTGGATGTGGACCCTACAAATCGATTTCTAGGTGAACTTAAAATCATTTTGGACAAAGCCAAGGCTCTCAAACTTATCAGTAATGGTGAATACCAATACATATGGAATCCCACACCCACTACAGCTACTTTTTATGCCTTTCCCAAGGTGCATAAATCTATTCCCCCACTTAAAGTTCGCCCCATTGTGTCAGGCATACTTTTTGAACACTAGGAGTCGGCATCTCCAGGAACACAATACATTCACTCTCACCCTTTTGGAATATGTTCTCACACATAATTTTTTTCTTTTTGATCACCGGTTTTATCACCAAGTTAAAGGGACAGCCATGGGGAGCACATGTGCACCTACTTATGCGAATTTATTTTTAGGGTGGTGGGAGGCGGAACACGTTTTTAACGAGGATTTACTTTTTTTCACGAGTCACATTTTATTTTGGGGTAGATTTATTGACGATGTTTTGATTCTTTGGGATGGGGAAAGAGACACTTTTGAGAGTTTTGTACAGATCCTTAATAATAATGATATTGGTATGTATTTCACTCATGAATTTCAAGATCAGGAGATCAATTTTCTTGATCTAACCATTCGGATAGATTCTGACCTCAATATACAAACTAATATTTTTAGAAAGAGTACATCAACTAATAATTTTTTACATTGGCAAAGCTGGCATCCAGAACCACTGAAAAGGGGGATCCCTATAGGGCAGTTTTTACGAGCAAAAAGAAACTGCTCAGAATCAGCCTCTTTCTTGAAGGAGTGTGAGAATCTCTCGCACCGTTTCAAAGAGAGAGGCTACCCCCGTAAACCCATTAAGAGAGCCTTCCAGAGAGCTCAGAACGAAAACAGAGGAAGTCTCCTTGAAGATAAATTTCCAACTGGACAAACAACAGAAGAAAAGAAAATTAGGTGCATCGGCACGTACGATGCCAATGCATCGTCTATTATGATGATCTTACGTCGACACTGGAAGATTTTGCTGGGAGATCAAGATCTCAAAAAGGTAGTAGGGCCAAAACCAACTGTGACCTATAGGCGAGGACAAAATTTACGGGATATTTTGGTCCATAGCCATTATGAGGAAGAGAGGAAGGAGTCCTGGTTGAGATCCAGTGTGGTAGGCTCACACCCCTGTGGAAGATGTCAACTATGTAGATTTGTACCAACACACAAGACATTTCAAAATCCTGTTGACCTCAGGGTTTATCAAATTAGACAATTTATTAATTGTAGGTCCAGGGGGGTTATCTATCTCGCCAGGTGTAGCTGTCCGAAGGTATATGTAGGGAAGACCTCACAGGAATTTCGGAGACGGATTTCTAAACATCTGAGTACTATCAGGAATGAGGAAGATACACCGATATCCAGACATGTGAGGACTTTCCATGGAGGTAAATGCGAAGAAATACAATTTATAGGCATCTCCCAACCGAAGTTGGGACCAAGGAAGGGATGCCTGGATAGATTGTTACTACGTGAAGAGGCTAAGTGGATTCATAGACTCTCTAGTATGAGTCCACAGGGACTCAATGAGGGATTTTCTTTTTTGGCTTTTTTGTAACTATATTTTGCAGTGCATTTTCTGTCCCCTAAAAGATAATATGTCCCCAATCTTAGATAGAATTTCATAAAAATTATATATAAATATTACATAATATAAAAGAACAGCCATTCCCTAGCGTTATGATTTAGAGTAAATAATAGTAGGTGTATATACAAGTTACTTTATTTTTTTATTGAGACTGATTTCTTATGGCCTCTTACACTCTCTCGGATACCATTAAAAGAAAGAAAAGAGGGAATAAAAAGGAGAAAGAAAAAGAAAAAGGACTGAACCTCTTAATTATGGACATAGAATATGGTAAGGGTAAAGATCCGGATCACCATAGTAACAGAACGCTAGTTGAGCTCACATGCGCAGATGAGATCTGCTGGCATCATCATAGAGCCGATCATGTGACCGAGTCAGGTGACCGGTGAGTGATGCGGGGGAGGAGCTGACTGTGGCGACCGGATCAGCTGATGGGATTGCAGAGTGCGATCCGCGGACGCATCGTGATGACGATTCGTGGTAGGGACCTATCACGAACACCTATTACGAATACGGTATGGTGAGGGGAGGAGCTAAGTGGAATGGCGATTTCATGTTTCTTATCGGCGTCTGACGTATTGTATGACTATTGGTTAAGAGGCCGATGTGGGAATATCCTACGATATCCCTAGTAGAGGATTGGTTAGGTCGACAATTAATACATGATGTCATAACCGGGGCATATAAATATGAGTGGAAAAGGGGCGCCGCTTAGCCATAAGCCCACCTCCTGATGACGCCCAAATGAGGGTGAAACTAGTTGAGGGGCTATGCGTTGGTGTTTTAATGTGCGCACTCTATTGCCTTTCTATACAAAATAGACAGATAGATATTATGTTTAATAGCGAGTAGTCTGCAGTTACCTAGCTAGTGTATATACCCCAAGTGGGGATTACATGAGATAAAGGCAACATGAGTGTGTGTTTTTTAATTGCACTATAGATTTTATTTGATTGAGCCAATAAAAGTTATATTTTATTTTATTAGTGGGAATCCTATCTGATGTGCTTTGGGCTTTTGGCCCTGTATTTTGTGGTGGACAGTATTTCCATCAGTATGGATTCCTTTTAGGCACACTTAGGGTTAGTTATTTATATACACAGTGACCCCATCAGCAGAATAGTGAGTACAGCTCTGGGGTTATAATACAGGATATAACTCGGGATCAGTAATGTAATGTATGTACACAGTGACCCCATCAGCAGAATAGTGACTGCAGCTCTGGGGTATAATACAGGATATAACTCGGGATCAGTACAGGATAAGTAATGTAATGTAAGTACACAGTTACCTCACCAGCAAAATAGTGAGTGCAACTCTGCAGTATAAAGCCATGTTCATACCCTGGAACAGACTGGCCGTTCCGTGACCCGGCCGGTCTCTGAAAAGATCTTTGGTGCTGCAGCGTTCTGATGCGGGCGCATCCATGCCTGCCCGCATCAGAACTCCCCACAGCACATAATGAAGCTTGCGGCCGGGGCCGCTTACTTCATTGTGTGAACTGATATGGTTTCCTACGGCTGCTACTCACTGAATAGTGGCCACAGAAAACTGACATTTCAGTTCTTTGCAGCGCCGCGAGAGATCCCAGCCGGATCGTATACTATGTGTATATGCTCCGGCCGAGATCTGATAGAAGAAAAGGCAACGTATGTTTCCGTACAAAGTACGGCCGTTTTTGCCGATTTCATCAACTGCCGTACTTTTACAGAAACATACGTTGTGTGAACATAGCCTAATACAGGATGTTACTCAGGATCAGTAATGTAACATATGTACTGTACACAGTGACCCCACCAGCAGAATAGTGAGTGCAGCTCTGGAATATAATACACCTTTGTTCGTAGGCTGAGCCTAGTATTGCAGTTTATCCCCATTTGACACTACAGATGACATGTAAGTTCTCTCTTCTCTTCTCTAAAATTTTCGTTAATTGTTCGCTAATCGTTCGCTGGAATTCCACATTCGTTCGCTCAAGTTCCGCATTTTTTCACTAATCGTTCAGTGTAATTGCACATTGTTCATTGTTTTTTGGGATCAGATGGAATAAACGATCATAGTTACGATCGCAATAACGATCATATTAACAATTGTAACTAACAATTATCGTTCTGTGTATTAACCCCTTAACGACACAAGGCATATATTTAAGCCTTGTGGTTGTTAAGGGAGTTCACAGCGGGGCCGCACGGCGACCCCGCTCTTAACCGCCGCGGTCCCGGGTGCCGCCTGTAGACCAGGACCACGGCTATTAGCGGGCACGCTCCGATCGCCATGCCCGCTGCAAAGGTGACAGCTGCATCTGATTAGTAGTTGCAGCCGATCCCTGTTGTCTAGTGGGGTGGATCCACACGTCTGTACCTGCCGGGTGTTTGCGACGTAATGGCGCTGATCCCGGCTCGGCACTCGATTGCTTCCAGCTGCAGCAGCCGAAAGCAATCCAGTGCCTATCTCAATGATCTATGCTGTATAACTATACAGTGTAGATCTCAATGAGAGATCAGTGTACTTATACTAGAAGTATCCCTAACCCCAGGGGGGCTTCTAGTATAAGTGTAAAAAAAAAAAAAAAATGTTGTTAATAAAAAGCCCTCTCCCCTAATAAAAGTTTGAATCACCCCCCTTTTCCCATGTTATAAATAAAAATAAATAAATAAACTTGTTTGTTATCGCAGCGTGCGTAATCTCCCGAACTATTCATTTATCATATTCCTGATCTCACACGGTAAACGGCGTAAGCGCAAAAAAATCCCAAAGTGCAAAAAGTTTTGGTCGCTACCAAACCAGAAAAATTGTAATAAAAAGCGATCAAAAAGTCGCATATGCGCAATCAAGGTATCGATAGAAAGAACACATCTTGGCGCAAAAAATGACACCTCACACAGCCCCATAGACCAAAGGATAAAAGCGCTATAAGCCTGGGAATAGAGCGATTTTAAGGAACATATATTTGTTAACAATGGTTTGAATTTTTTACAAGCCATCGCATAATATAAAAGTTATACATGTTATATATTGTTGTAATCGTAAAAACTTGAGAAATATATATATAACAAGTCAAGTTTACCCCAGGGTGAACGGCGTAAAAACAAATACCCCCCGAATAAACAAAATGCGTTGTTTTTTTTTCAATTTCACCACACATTTATTTTTTTTCTGCTTTTGCAGTGTACTTTTTGAAAAAAGTCAGCCTATCATTGCAAAGTTCAATTAGTGGCGCAAAAAATAAGGGTTCATGTGGGTTTCTAGGTGAAAAATTGCAAGTGCTATGGCCTTTTCAGGAGGAAAAAACGAAAACGCAAAAATTAAAATTGGCTCTGTCCGTAAGGGGTTAATAGCTCTATCCTACCTGAGTAACATTCAACATGGCCGTCATGTCAGCAATAACATTCAGCCAACTCTCTTCATACTCCTGAAATGTATATGCTGTATAGGTTTTAGGCTGCTACATCTGCCGCATGTGCTGTTACTATTGGTATCTTCAGCCGTGTATATAGTCAGTACTATGTGAGGTATATAGAGCATCTATAGACTGCTGTGATTTTGTATTTCAGATTTCATCCTTGCATATGCTATGTATGAACTGATGAAGTTCAGGGCCCACGAGAAGGGACTTTGCTGACCCCACTGCCAAAAGATCCTCCTAGCGTTAAAGTGGATGACGTACATGGGAAAACTACTGACAACATTGTTACCGGTTAGTGTATATAGATGTAGCCAGGAACCTATTCTGTGATGTTAGGGCTCATCAGCTGGTTGTTTATGAAGCCCCCCTACCCAGGAAAAGAGCAGCACAGCTGGGGCCATGTATATGTAATAATATAGGGGAATATGAACTGTCTTATAATATGTCATCTAGGATAGGCTGCGTTATGAGTGTTCTGCTCTTGGGCGCCTTTTTTTTTGTGTGTTTTTCCCTTTTGTTTTTCATATATTGATATCCAGATGATTATGTTGGATTTGGTGGACTACATTGATGACCAGCGTTTTTTTTGTTTGTTTGTTTGTTGTTAATAAAATGGTGAAAGAAGGGTCTGGGGGTGTTTTTTAATCAAAGACTTTTCTCTATTGCATTGTGTTTTATTTTATGCTTAGTAGTGGAAGCTTTCTGATAGATGGCATCCATTGCTAAGTCGGGGCCTAGGTTTAGCCGGTAAAATGGCTAACACTAAACCCTCCCCCCCCCATTATTACCCAAATACCCAACGCATTGGGGTACTGGGAAGAGCCGGGTGCCAGTAGTCCCAGAGCGTCAAATTTGGGGCTCCTGGACTGGGTGGTAGCAGGCCAATTTTGACACTGTGGGATTAGTGGTACCCGGCTGTCCCCAGTGGGTATAGGGGTAATATTGGGTGGGAGTAGTGTTAGCCATTTTATACCGAATGACACTAGGCACTGACTTAGACCTGGATGCCGTCTATCAGACAGCTTCCACTACTAAGCCTGAAATAAAATTAAAAAAAAAATAGAACAATACAATAGAGAAACATCCATTATTCAAAAAAGAACACCCCCACCCCCATTGTTGACCGTTTTCTTTTTCAAAAAAACAATACTGGTCATAGCCAAAGTCCACCTAATCCAAGGCAGTCCTCTGGATACTGATAACTGAAAAATAAAACACACACAAAAAAAGGCCAGGAGCAGAACACCCATCATTGTGACAGGTGTTCCGCACATTACAGTATGCAGCATTTTGGCAGATGCTGCTTACAGTATTCCACACAAGGGGTTAAGTTAGGATGCATAGCATTCACACTTAACCCTTTGTATGCCAGACTGAACAATGTGGCCCCCAGGAGATTAAATGAGGATGCATTCCACATAACCCACCACTGCCCGGCTAATACATTACCTGCCCACATAACCCCCAGCTGCCCGGCTAATACATTACCTGCCCACGTAACCCACCGCTGCCCGGCTAATACATTACCTGCCCACGTAACCCCCAGCTGCCCGGCTAATACATTACCTACCCACGTACCCCCCGCTGCCCGGCTAATACATTACCTGCCCACGTAACCCCCAGCTGCCCGGCTAATACATTACCTACCCACGTACCCCCCGCTGCCCGGCTAATAAATTACCTGCTCACCACTGTCCGATCAGCTGACACAATGTCGGCTGATCGTTGTTTTTCAACAGGCTAAATTGAAATGATAGCAATGGTCTGCTGGCCGTTGGTCCGTGTAATAGGGGTGATGGCAGCAGACCGCTGCTATCTTCTATGGGCTGCCCGGACACTCTGATCATCCTTCCCTTTCCTGCTCGCTGTCTGTGTGTAATAGCACAGACAGTGAGCAAGGAACACTCGCTTGCACCTTAAGGGCTAGTTCACACTACGGAATCCGCACGGATGAGCTCCTGCGGATTTTGTGCGTAGGCAGATTCCGATGTCTGCCCCAAAAAGAATAGCAGATGGCGGAATGTAGCATAGAATAAAATCTATGGGACGCCCAGATGTTCAAGTGGGGGCGCACATGGAATCCACCAGAGCTTATCCGCCAGGATTCCATTGTCTGAACGCGCAATAATGTTGGCTGTGTAATAGGGCCATTACTCTCACTCCAAGTGGGCTATTGTACTTGGATCTACTCACTATGAGGTCCATTATCCCAGTTGCAAATAGATGACTTAGTGTGACAGCTAAATCTAAGTGAGTAATGTACCAGGTACATAGACCCACTATGCCGTCCATTATCCCACATTCTCACACTGAATAAGCTATTTGCAAGTGATTAAATGTACTAGGTACAGAGATCCATGTTATAAAAGAGCAGATATACTAGGTACATAGATCCACATTATAAAAGAGCAGATATACTAGGTACATAGATCCACATTATAAAAGAGCAGATATACTAGGTACATAGATCCACATTATAAAAGAGCAGATATACTAGGTACATAGATCCACATTATAAAAGAGCAGAAGTACCGGGTACATAGATCCACATGGATTTAGCATCCTCACACTGAGTAAGCTATTTCCAAGTGAGGGAATGGACAGGGTACATAGATTTACTTGGATTTAGAGGCAAACCTAAAAGTATGTTAAGGACTTGTGATGATGTCATGATCATTGGTCACATGACCATGGTCTCCCAAGTCCTTTACCTAGGGGGCGGTGTAACTGAATATGGAGCACAGGGAGCTGCTGGAGAAGAGAAGAGACTCCCTCTTTCAGGGTAATGGGTGACCCGGGAGACAACCCTGTCCTGTCCTGGGGCTGAGAATAGGGAAAGTGGTGGTGGGGGGGAGGAGATATACCACTAGAAGGGGAGGTGAGAGGAGTCACTGCTGATATTACTGGGAGGAGGAGAGTAGGGCTTAAAACTGCCAGAGTACCTATGGTTGCCTGGATACCAGTGATGCCGTAGAGCTGTGGTTGCCTGGATACCAGTGATGATTAGTACCTGTGGTTGCCTGGATACCAGTAATGCCTTAGACCTGTGGTTGCCTGGATACCAGCGATGCTTTAGAGCTGTGGTTGCCTGGATACCAGTGATGATTAGTACCTGTGGTTGCCTGGATACCAGTAATTCCTTAGACCTGGGGTTGCCTGGATACCAGAGGTGATTAGTACCTGTTGTTGCCTGGATACCAGTGATGTCTCGTATGCGTTGGTTTCCTTGATACCATTGATGCCTAGCATCTCAGCTTTCTTCAGCACAGCACACGTGATGCCAGTCGTGCGCTGAGCGCTGTGAAAGGGAGCAGCCATTGGCTCCTTGCTGCCACTGTCAGTGCTGAATTTCTTCATCAGGAGCGCTCACAATTAGGGCCAGCTCACACGGAGGCAAAGTTGCCGAATCCCGCCTGCCTCAGCGTGTCAATGGGATGGCTCGTGTGCCTCCACTTCCACTGCTCTCCGCTCAAAGAATTGACATGTCCACTAGCCATCCCATAGACACACTGTGTGACACTAAGGCAGGCGGACATTCCGCCACTTTTGCTCCGTGTGAACTGGCACTTAATAATGCCACTTGCAGCACCCGGTGTGGGGGGAGCGGGACAAACATAAATCAATATATATAGTGTTTGTTCTCCATCTTTGCTTTCTCTTACAGATGAGCCGGCTCTGTAGCTGGCAGCAATGCAGTATATCATTGTCACTATGTGCAGCATTTACACTCATCAGTCCTGATCACATAACAATCATTTTACAGCATCACAGTTTATGATTAATGATGGTTTTATTGTTAATATTCTCCTTTGTTATAACTGATCATTTATCACTGCGATTGCTCAGAAACAAGTGAATATTGGTGATATTTAGCAACATTTCATGGGTGATTAATATGGTGTATTCAAGCATAAGCTTAGGGTGCATCCACCGCTAACTGCTCCTCCCTCATCACTGACTGCTCCTTCCTCCCTCACAGGCCCCTCCTCCATCACTGACTGCTCCTCCCTCATCACTGACTGCTCCTCCCTCACAGGCCCCTCCTCCATCACTGACTGCTCTTCCCTCATCACAGGCTCCTCCTCCATCACTGACTGCTCCTCCCTCATCACTGACTGCTCCTCCCTCACAGGCCCCTCCTCCATCATGACTGCTCCTCCCTCACTGGCCACTCCTCCATCACTGACTGCTCCTCCCTCATCACTGACTGCTCTTGCCTCACTCACAGGCCCCTCCTCCATCATTGACTGCTCCTCTGTCACATACAGGCCCCTCTTCCATCACTGACTGCTCCTCTCTCACTTACAGGCCCCTCCTCCATGACTGACTGCTCCTCCCTCATCACTTACTGCTCCTTCCTCACAGGCCTCTCTTCCATCACTGACTGCTCCCTTCTCACTTACAGGCCCCTCTTTCATCACTGACTGCTCCTCTCTCACTTACAGGCCCCTCTTTCATCACTGATTGCTCCTCCCTTACAAACAGGCCCCTCCTCCATTACTGAATACTCCTCCCTCATCACTAACAGTCCTCTCCTCTATCACTGACTGCACGTCCCTCACTCACAGGCCTCTCTTCCATCATTGTTTGCCTCTTCCTAATCAATGACAGGTCCCTCCTCCCTCACTCACAGGCCCTTCCCCATCACTGTCAGACTCCTCCTCCATCACCAACTGCTCCTGCCTCATGAATGGACAAATGGACCCTGACTTGGATTACACCAGATAGTACAATACTCCCTTCGAAATGATCGCGCAGATGACCAGATTGGCAAGGTCCTGGGATTGCAGTGATAGGGCTAATAGAGAGAACTCTAAACAACAGGTAGATACAAATGGAATTTTTTTTACTGAACAAGGGACGTGTTTTGGCTCTCGCATCTAATAGAGTTTACAAAGCCTCAAATCCAAAGTAATTTAAAGGGCAAGCCCCATCTATTAGATGCGAGAGCCGAAACACTTGTTCAGTAAAAGACTCTCCGTTTGTATCGACCTGCTGTTCAGAGTGCCCTCTGTTAGCACTATCACTGCAATCCCAGGACCTTGCCAGTCCGGTCATCTGCAGGGCCATTTCGAAGGAAGTATTGTGCTATCTGGCGTAATCCAAGCCAGGGTCTATTCATCCTTGTTACACCTAGTCGCTGACTAGAGTGCATCCCGGCCAGCTGTACTGATTCCCCTGGATATAATAGCTCTGCATAGAGCTGTGCTTAGTGCACAACCGATTAAGGTGAGTGTGCAGTTACAGGCACCTTGTCTGCACTGTTTGTCTGACCTACTTTATACCAGGGCTGTAAACTCTGAGCTAGTTTTGGGTGGAGTCGGAGTCGTAAAAAAATTTACCCACTTCGACTCCAGCTTTTAAATAATCTTATAAAATTTATATCAAAACAATTCTAAAAATTTTTAAGTTTTGATCATCAATATATTTTATGAGCAACATTCAAATAGGACACTGCCCCTATTAGATAAGGGTGATCGGGAAAAAGTTGTCGGTCACTATTTGCCAGTTTGGTTTTGAGCTTGAGTCCATTGTTTGGGTGGAGATCTGTGCTGTTCTCTTCCTGGATGCTGGATGACTGTATATGAACAGCAGTGTAATGAGAAGGAGGAGGAGAAACCATAAATAGTGTAGACTGTGTGTTTGTGCGCTATGACTGCAGCAGGTTATGTGTGTGTGTGCTATGGCTACAGCAGGCTGTTTGTGTGTGTGTGTGTGTGCTATGGCTGCAGCAGGCTGTGCATGTGGTCTATGGCTGCAGCAGGCTATGTGTGTATGTGTGTGTGCTATAGCTGCAGCAGACTATGTGCGTGTGCTATGGCTGCAGCAGGCTATGTGTGTATGCTATGGCTGCAGCAGACTATGTGTGTGCTATGGCTGCAACAGGCTGTCTGTGCTATGACTGCAGCAGGCTGTGTGTGTGCGTGCTATGGCTGCAGCAGGCTGTGTGTGTGTGTGTGTGTGCGCTATGGCTGCAGCAGGCTGTGTGTGTGCTAGGGCTGCAGCAGGCTGTGTGTGCGCTGTGGCGACAGCGGGCTGTGAGTGTGTGCTATGGCTGCAGCAGGCTGTGTGTGTATGTGTGTGTGCTATGGCTGCAGCAGGCTGTGTGTGTGCGCTGTGGCTGCAGCGGGCTGTGAGTGTGTGTGTGTGCTATGGCTGTAGCTGTGTGTGTGTATGCTATGGCTGCCGCAGACTATGTGTGCTATGACTGCAGCAGGCTGTGTGTTTGTGTCTGCTAGGGCTGTAGCAGGCTGTGTGTGTGTGTGTGTGTGCGCTGTGGCTGCAGCGGTCTGTGAGTGTGTGTGTGCGCTATGGCTGCAGCTGTGTGTGCATGCTATGGCTGCAGCAGGCTGTGTTTTGGCTATTGAAATTAAAGGGGTACTCTGGGCAACAGTGAAAAATCCAGGGGGAAATTGGGGTGGTTGGTTCATAATAAAGAAATTCTATTTACCCGTTCCCGTGAAACCCATTATCCTGGTCACGCCCCTCTGGGGGGTGGACCTCTCAGACATCTGCACATGTGTGCACATATACAAAATATATATATATATATATATATAATGTTGGTCATTCTTTTGCTAAATTCCCCTCTTTGGTGACTGGTTTTCAGGCCAGGCTGTGAAGGCCTCATCCCCTGGAGCAGCAGGAGAAGGATACAGGTAGAATATGAAGCGATAGAGGAGACTGACAAAAAGCTCAACAACTGGAGAACGTCCGGCAGATGAGGAGCGGGCGTGACGCCCCTGAGGATCAGATGGGGACAGAGACGGCTGAGCCGCAGGTATCACCTCATACATAGACCCACATTAGATTTCCACTGTGGTTATTGGTGCGGAAATGGCACAGATTTTCCCTTTGACAAATAATCCCACAAGATTTCTGCTGCACTTAATCCCTCCTTGACTGGAGTGCTGCAAAATATTTTTAGGAAACAAAAGATACGAAGATGGAAAATAAAGATATTGGGGGAGATTTATTAAACCTTATGAGGAACTATATGTTCCTATAGTGCATGGAGCGCTGAGGATGAGTAGGATTCTTGCTGTCATCCTCGGCATCGTTTCTGTTGAATTAGGAGATTAATCCGTATGCTAATAAGTTGTTTTGGGCACTGTCCAGCCCGCTCTGCTGATATTCATTAGGGGGGTGGAGCGGCCAGGGGGCAGATCAGTACATGTTGGAGCTGTAGCCCCTCCCCCAGTGCACCAAAACAACTTACAACTTAGGGATTTAACTCCTAATATCACAGAAATTGTGCTGAGGATGAAGGGAAGAAACTTAACTTCATCCTCAGCGCCCTGTGTGAGAGATATCACCAGTAGTAATAGTTTCCCTTTAACATTGCAGTACAAAGTGTATAACACTGTCATTAGTTCTGTAGGTGTTCAGTAGATGACAGATTTGCTTTAAAGGAATTATCTAGGATTAGAAAAACATTCTTCCAAAAATAGCGGCATACATGTCCTCAGGTTGTGTGTGGTATTACAACTCAGTTCCATTCACTTCAGTGAATCTGAGCTGCAATTCTATAAACAAACTGAGGACAGGAGTGGTGCTGTTTCTATAGGAATATGGTCATGTTTTACTAATCCTGGATAACCTCTTTAAGGTTTTTAGTCTGGTTTTGCCAAACAAATAAAGGATTGTTTTGGAGACTCAAAAATACCCCCCTTAATTTACTAATACATTGCTTTAATAAAGTTACATTACTTTCTAAGATAACTTTATTAAAATAAATGTATGTATTTTGGTAGCAAATAGTCGACCATTTATTCATACATTTCCAGCAGGAATAAAAGGAGTGACACAATGCAGAGCGCTCAGAAGAGACGCTCCACAATTGCTTTCAGGAATATGAGTTTTTCCTAAACCAGACATGTCAGGAGAGCTGACCGATCCTCCAGATCCTCTGATCAGTGCTTTACTCTCTCATATAGTCGGCAGTGTGATAACTTGTGTACAAATGATTCTGACCACTGTATGGCGGTATTATTGGCTGTATTGTTCTTTGTGTAGCGGTAATGGATACTTGTCACCTGTGCCTGATCATGTGACTTGGTGTTTCCATGGTCCACTGTTATTTTCCTTCTTATGACCATAGTGTAGTTCACATGTTTAAGCAGGTATCGAAGACTGTCATAAAGTAAAGCAAGAGTGCCGTGACATGCGTTGTGTACTGAAATAGGAGGTAACACCCCCCCCCACACACACACACACCTACACCTAATGGGGAAATTGCCTAACTACCGGGGGCATCTACTTATGAGGGGGGATTAACCTACTTCACTTCTGCCCCTTCATTCCAGCAATCAGTAAGGGTCTCAGCACCTTTTCCCCACCCACACAATCTTCTAGCGTGTCACTATGACATATCAGAAGTTTGTCCAAATAATAGGAAACCTTTAAAAAATGTTAAATAAAAAATATAAGAAAACTGCCCACTTGATGAAAATTTAACTCACCCCCTTTTTCCCATTTTTCAAATAAAAATGTAACTAAAAACAGCCAGACTTGGTATCACCATGTGCGGAATGATCCGGACACTACTTGGAAGTAAACACACAGAAACAAAGATGTAACGGGGCAAAAAAAGATATTTTATTTCAAGTTATAGGGAGAGTAATTTTACATGTATGACTGTGGGGGCTGTGAGGCTGAGATGATCCTGAGGAAGGCAAAAACCCCTAAGAGGGAAGAGTCAATTGTCCTCAAGGGGAAAAATTCCTTCCCGACCCCAAATGTGGCGATCAGAGCAAGTCCCAGGATCACAGCCGCTATCTATGTGTAGTGCATGTTTATGTGTATATATGTGTGTGTGTGTGTGTAGTCGTCATGTGTCTGTGAGGTGCGATACTTACCAGGCCTGTAGCGGAGAGTTTAGGGATAATAGCACTGTGGTAAGATCACTGGTGTCAATGGCCCCAGGGCTACAACAAGCAGCTATTATTCCTGAACTCTCCAGGTGCCAGATGGGAAATACTCACCGGCTGCTCCTGGGGTGTAGAGGGTCATCAGGAGGTGGTGGTTTCTGATGCCAGCAGACGTGAATTTACTGTGCAGCGGAAGGAGGGGGTTAAAGGAGTCTTCGCCTCCTTTTTCTGATTTTAAAGGGGTCCTCCTTTTCCCCATTTGAGGCAAATGAACCCCAATGATGTTAGTGGCGCCTTATTTGCCTTTTGATGTTACAGTGGTTATCTGGGGAGCCGAAAAGGCATTTCCTTTCCTCTCTCACCGGCATCTCACTTCCAGTTTGGTGGCATCTCATCCTGACAACTTCTGACCTGGCACAGAGGTGGCGGCTGAGGTGGGAGATCAGGTACTATGGTGTGATCGCCACATGTGGGTGAAACCAGTCCCGCCGGTAGTGGCCAATGTATCCACAGTGTTGGAATGTCGTGTGTACATTGGCTACCACTGATTTCACCCACATGTGACAATCGATGCCCAGTACCTGCCCCACTGTCTCAGCCCGCTGCCTTTATGCCAAGTCAGATAGTGTAGAATGAGAAGATACCAAACCGGAGGAGAGACAAAAGGAAAGATAATGCCTTCTAGCTCCCTAGCTAACTTATCTAAGGGCGCCTCCTCCAGACCCCTCTAGGTGTTCTTAGAGTCTAGTCCTCCTATTTTTGATGGTAAAAGGGGGCTCCTCCTTCCCCTATATGAGGCAAATAAATCCTCCTGATGTTATGGGCCCCTAATTTGCCTCTAGATGTTAAAAAGGGGTTATCTGGGGAGCTGAAAAGATATTTCCACCATTACCAGCATCTCACTTCCAGTTCGGACTCATCTCATCCCAACATCTTCTGACTTGGCAAAGGTCTGAGACAGTAGATCAGGTACTATGGTGTGATCACCACATGTAGGTGAAACTCACCGCCAGCAGTGGTCAATGTACGCGCAATGTTGTGATGACATTGGCAACATTGTTTGTACATTGACCGCCACTGGTTTCACCCGCATACGACAATCACAACAAAGTACCTGGCCCACTGTCTCAGGCCGCCTCCGTTTTGCCAGATAAGAAGATGATGGTGCAAGAGGAGACCAAACTAGAAGTGAGACGCCGGCGAGGAAGGAAATGCCTTTTTAGTAACCTAGATAACCCTTTTAAGGGCACCTCCTCCAGACCCCTCTAGGTGTTCTTAGAGTCTAGTCCTCCTATTTTTGATGGTAAAGGGGGTTCCTCCTTCCCCCATAAGAGGCAAATAAATCCTCCGGATGTTATGGGCCCCTATTTGCCTCTAGATGTTAAAAGGGGTTATCTGGGCAGCTGAAAAGATATTTCCAACATTACCAGCATCTCACTTCCAGTTCGGACTCATCTCATCCCAACATCTTCTGACCTGGCAAAGGTCTGAGACAGTAGATCAGGTACTATGGTGTGATCACCACATGTGGGTGAAACTCACCGCCAGCAGTGGTCAATGTACGCGCAATGTTGTGATGACATTGGCAACATTGTTTGTACATTGACCGCCACTGGTTTCACCCGCATGCGACAATCACAACAAAGTACCTGCCCCACTGTCTCAGGCCGCCTCCGTTTTGCCAGATAAGAAGATGATGGTGCGAGAGGAGACGAAACCAGAAGTGAGACGCCGGCGAGGAAGGAAACGCCTTTTTAGTTGCCTAGATAACCCCTTTAAGGGCACCTCCTCCAGACCCCTCTAGGTGTTCTTAGAGTCTAGTCCTCCTATTTTTGATGGTAAAGGGGGCTCCTCCTTCCCCTATGAGAGGCAAATAAATCCTCCGGATGTTATGGGCCCCTATTTGCCTCTAGATGTTAAAAGGGGTTATCTGGGCAGCTGAAAAGATATTTCCACCATTACCAGCATCTCACTTCCAGTTCGGACTCATCTCATCCCAACATCTTCTGACCTGGCAAAGGTCTGAGACAGTAGATCAGGTACTATGGTGTGATCACCACATGTGGTTGAAACTCACCGCCAGCAGTGGTCAATGTACGCGCAATGCTGTGATGACAGTGGCAACATTGTTTGTACATTGACCGCCACTGGTTTCACCCGCATACGACAATCACAACAAAGTACCTGGCCCACTGTCTCAGGCCGCCTCCGTTTTGCCAGATAAGAAGATGATGGTGCAAGAGGAGACCAAACTAGAAGTGAGACGCCGGCGAGGAAGGAAATGCCTTTTTAGTAACCTAGATAACCCCTTTAAGGGCACCTCCTCCAGACCCCTCTAGGTGTTCTTAGAGTCTAGTCCTCCTATTTTTGATGGTAAAGGGGGTTCCTCCTTCCCCCATAAGAGGCAAATAAATCCTCCGGATGTTATGGGCCCCTATTTGCCTCTAGATGTTAAAAGGGGTTATCTGGGCAGCTGAAAAGATATTTCCACCATTACCAGCATCTCACTTCCAGTTCGGACTCATCTCATCCCAACATCTTCTGACCTGGCAAAGGTCTGAGACAGTAGATCAGGTACTATGGTGTGATCACCACATGTGGGTGAAACTCACCGCCAGCAGTGGTCAATGTACGCGCAATGTTGTGATGACATTGGCAACATTGTTTGTACATTGACCGCCACTGGTTTCACCCGCATGCGACAATCACAACAAAGTACCTGCCCCACTGTCTCAGGCCGCCTCCGTTTTGCCAGATAAGAAGATGATGGTGCGAGAGGAGACGAAACCAGAAGTGAGACGCCGGCGAGGAAGGAAACGCCTTTTTAGTTGCCTAGATAACCCCTTTAAGGGCACCTCCTCCAGACCCCTCTAGGTGTTCTTAGAGTCTAGTCCTCCTATTTTTGATGGTAAAGGGGGCTCCTCCTTCCCCTATGAGAGGCAAATAAATCCTCCGGATGTTATGGGCCCCTATTTGCCTCTAGATGTTAAAAGGGGTTATCTGGGCAGCTGAAAAGATATTTCCACCATTACCAGCATCTCACTTCCAGTTCGGACTCATCTCATCCCAACATCTTCTGACCTGGCAAAGGTCTGAGACAGTAGATCAGGTACTATGGTGTGATCACCACATGTGGTTGAAACTCACCGCCAGCAGTGGTCAATGTACGCGCAATGCTGTGATGACAGTGGCAACATTGTTTGTACATTGACCGCCACTGGTTTCACCCGCATGCAACAATCACAACAAAGTACCTGGCCCACTGTCTCAGGCCGCCTCCGTTTTGCCAGATAAGAAGATGATGGTGTGAGAGGAGACCAAACTAGAAGTGAGACACCGGCGAGGAAGGAAACGCCTTTTTAGTTACCAAGATAACCCCTTTAAGGGCACCTCCTCCAGACCCCTCTAGGTGTTGTGAGTGTCTATTCCTCCTATCTCTGATGGTAAAAGGGGGGCTCCTCCTCCCCCATGTGTGATAAATGTATCCTCCGAATGTTATTGGCGTCCCATTTACCACTTGATGTTCCGGACGCCTCCTCCTCCAGACAGCTCCAGATGGTCGGGTGTCTTCTCCTCACTCTGGCGGGCCGGTGTTACCTAGATAGGATATATAACAAGCAATGTGTTAATAATGACAGGTTACATATATAGGCTCCATATGAATATACAGTCAGAATAAAAGTGATCTGAGGTGTGATGGGATTTTGGGTACTCACCTTTACTCCTCCTTGGTGGCGCAGCAGCAGCAGAACAGCGCCCGCAGTCTATAAGGGAAGGAGAAAAACCAGCATGACTTTCCTGAGATCAGACCCGTCAGCAGTGATGGGGAATAGACATTACACTGGAGAGAGGGGACTCAGTGCTATCCTAGTGGGTGAGATACAGGCGGCACCATGTCACTTGTATGTCTGTATTATGTACATGAGGCCTTTCATGGTTATTATATGTGACTGGTAATATAATATATAGTGATGACATGAGGATATACAGTGCAGCGATAGAGGTGTGTTATCATGTAAGTGTATCATCCCTTATATTTACCTGGATAAGATGGATCTCCTCCTGCTGCTGCTTCTGCTGAGGAGAAGTGACCAAGAAATGGAGGGAAATCAAAGGTTAGTGTAAGGAAACCAGAATTTCTGAGCACATTATATAGAAACAATATAAAGCAAATGTATTCCTATAGCTGGGCCATCAGCTCCTGCAGCTACATGTATTATAGTCAGGTCTAGTTCTATCCTTCCAGCATTTATTACCAGCTCTATTCACACCTGCAGTAATATAATATTCACCATTACCCACAATAGAAATTAGATCCACCTCCAAATAGAGCGCCCCCTGTCCTCTCTATACAGGATGGTAAATAACAAATCCTTGTATTCACAATGTTATCAGCTTTGTTTCATTACCTGGGGATCTCCTCAGTCGTCGCCTCCTCGTCCTCCTCTTCTTCTCTGTGTATAGAATGTAAACCATCTCATATATAAATGTATTATTATATCACACATTATATGGTTCATTGTAAAGAAAGTGATTGCAAAGGTAATGGATTGAGCTGTACATTGCTGTATGCATTTACCATGATAGTACTATATATGTCGGGAACGGACAAAAAAAATATGTATTCACAATACATAAGCTTTGTTTCATTACCTGGGGATCTCCTCGGTGGTCGCCTTGTCCTCCTCTTCTTCCTCTTCTCTGTGTATAGAATGAAAACCATCTCATATATAAATATATTGTTATATTACAGATTATAGAGTTTATTGTAAAGAAAGTGATTACAAAGGTAATGAATTGTACATTGTGTTGACCATAGCGGTACTATATATGTCAAGTAAACTAAAGTATGAAGTGTATGGGGACCTTAATGGCTATCTCACAGTGTCAGCAGTTTGGTGAATAAATGCTGTTCAAATAAATGGAAAAATATGACGCTATGTCTAACTAGAGCGCCCCCTATCCTGTCCTCCCGCAGCTCCTCTCTCTATACTGGATGGTGAAAAAATAAACATACAACACTATAAGCTTTGAGCCCTCACCTGGGGATGTCCGCCGCCTCGTCCTCGTCCACGTCTTCGTCAACTTCACTGAATATAGAATATAAACCAGCTCATATTTATACATATATGAAGATCTATTAAGACCCGTGTATGCCCAGGGGCGCACATTGGTAAATCTGCCCCATAGATTTTGGGGATATGTGACTACACAGAGTTTTCAGTGGGGAACTCTGATCTCCATGGACTCATACTGTCAACCCATATAATGTAGATGATTTTATCTCTTCTTCATACTTACATGATGGTCTGCAGGTTAGGGTGCCAAGTTCGTAGTGGAAACCGGCCCTTCCTGTAACAGAGAACATAGGTTTGGTTAGGATGATTTTTACTTTGTCCCATTTGAAACGTTCAGAAAATGTTATTTATTGTGACGTCTCAATAAAAACATGAATTCCACTAATGATATTTATTAACCCCTTATCATCACTGCCAGTTGTCTCCCTAACACTGTTGCCCTATTTTTAAAATTTGACATGAACAATTTTTCATGGCAGTAACTTTTTTTTATGCCTCTAAGTGATTCTGACATTGTGTTCCATGACACATCAAGTGGCAGTGTTTTTTTGTAAAACAGGGTGTGTTCACATGTACCAGATCCGCTGCGGATTCAGTACTGTGAAGGTGAATGGGTCCCATACATGCAGCGGGGCCACGGCTGTGTGAGGCTCCCGGCTCCCCTCACTTCTCTTCAGCCAATCAGTGCTGCCGTGCACTGATTGGCTAAAGAGGAGCGAGGGGAGCCTCACAATGCCGCGGCGCCGAGCAGGTAATGTATGCTCGGGGACGGGGCTGCGGGCTGTGGCGGGCGGCGGTGGATCCGCTGCGTGTATGGGACCCATTCATCTTCACAATACTGAATCCGCAGTGGATTTCGCTGCAAACTCGCAGCGTGAAATACGCTGCGGATCCAGTACGTGTGAACGTACCCTAAAAAATCTAAAATTTCTTGAACACATAGGATTTTAGTTGAAATTCTCTACTTGCCTGATAAATTAATTATTATTGATAATTTACAGAATAGTTACCTTATGTTGGCAAAATTTTATATTTAATTTTAAAATTTTGTTTAGAACGTTTAAGAGCTTAAACATTTAGTAGCAGTTTTCCATATTTCAATGAAAATGTAAAAAATATTTTGGAACCACCCTATTTCAAAACCTGCACCCCCTAAACTTGCACCCCCTCCTGAGGAAAAAAATCAAATCAACTTGTGTCAAAATTAATAAAAAAAATTTTTTATTATTCCCTCATTTTCTAGTTTAATAGTTTTTTTTTCTCTGTAACATAGCAGCCGGTGTTGGCAGAGAACTGCAACTCCATATTTATTCCCTGATTCTGAAGTTTGAGAAATCTGTTAATAGCGTCTCTAGAGCTCCACATGTCTGACACATAGGTCTTAGACACCAAGGAGCACCTAGTGGATTTAGGGGTCCCCTTTTATTTAGGATATTATGTAGGCCTCATATCAATTTGCAGAGGGCTTGGGGTGCTAACATATTTTTGTGTGAAATGTTGATGTTTTTTTTTTTTTGTGCATTCTAGGCCACATATGATCACTTTTATTCTATTCTTTTATGGGGTGAAGCAAGTAAAAAACAGAAACAAACAAACTATGGTAAAAATGATTTATTTGATGTCATTGCTGTTTTTTGATGTAGTGTTATTACCTGAACATCCATGGCGCATCCATGATCTTCATCTTCCACCTATTACATGACAAAAAAATTGCATATTATAAAGGAAATATTAGTCAGTCCTCCAAGTGCTGCATATTGGGGAGGTTTTATAGAAACTGGTAAATTGGAAATCCACTGCCCAGATTTATTAAAACAGATGATCTGACTATAAAAGCGCTCTTAGCACTGGGTATTTGGGTTTAAATATTTGAAAAATTTGCGTAAAATCTTGGTTAAACTATGTTTAAGTACAATATGTGAGTGCACCTTTAAAAAAGTCTTCTTACTTTTCTTATATTAAACCAATGGACATTTTTTAACATACCCAAGGTGACGTTGCTAGTTGTCCCTTCTGTGTACCTGAGTAAGTGTCTTAAAGGCGCGGCTTAACCTCTAAAGTGCCACCGCTCCGATTCCCCCCTGCCTTTCCCCTATCAACTTGACTGATTGTTTTGGCTTGGCCGTCAGTCATGATGATAGAGGAGACTTAGTTGAGACAAAGGGCCATGTTACACGGACTAATCGGCAATGTAAATGAGTGCCGACCTGCTAGATTGTCAATCATTTACTTAGCCTAATACACGCCTCAATAATAGAGCAGCAAGGGCTGTTTATATCTTTGGCGATGTCCAAGCAGTCCTTATATATAAAGTATATACATGTGCTTCTGCTCGCTTCCCGGTATACATGTGCTTCTGCTCGCTGCCCGGTATCTTCCTGGCTGCTGCTGCTGCTGCCAGGAAGATACCGAGGAGCAGGCAGAAGCACCAGGGAGCGTGGAGCATAGGCTTGTTGGTTTTAGACGAGACCCCCTACAAACATGTCTTTGTGACTGATGCAACTATAATATTACTGTAACATATATTACTATGAGATACTTACACCCAGTTCTCGAACTCCTCTCTGATTTTTTCATCCCTGTTAGGGATAGAATAGAGAAGATAGTGAAAACCTAACACACATCAAGGGACATCAGTTTTCTAGGAGAACTTCATCAATAAGAAGACAATTTAGGCATTCTCACCATGATCGCTGTCTATAGGGGAGGAATTATAGGGTCACACAAGTTTTATGTTTTAATTTTACATTCAAAGAAAATGCTGCAAAGTTTGCTAGAAAAAAATGCAAGTAAAAGCAAGCAAAAATTTTTCTTTCAAATCAGCTGGTGCCAGAAAGTGCCAGAGATTTGTAATTTACTTCCATTAAAAATCTCAAATCTTCCATTACTTATCAGCTGCTGTATGTCCTGTAGGAAGTGGTGTATTCTTTCCAGTCTGTAGAGCTTGTGAGCTTTTCTATGTGGATTTGCTGCTTCTCTGGACAGTTCCCGTCCCAGACAGAGGTGGCAGCTGATACCTACTTGAAGAGTTTTTTTAATAGAAGTAAATTACAAATCTCTGGCACTTTGTGGCACCAGTTGATTTGAAAGAAAATTTTTTCCTGAACTACCCCTTTAAAAAAAAAACCTAATTAAAAAAAACACAGATTTTTGTAGGCTTGTTGTTACTGGCCTCTCTTCCTGTCAATCATTCTGACGAGTGTGCTGACAGGCAGACAGCGGTGACTAGATATGTGCACCCAGATGACTACCTCCCCGTCTCTGCCTGCTGCGCGCTCTAGTAGTCAAACCTCTTTTTCCCTGGTATACAGCTTCTGCTGCGGCTGGTATGTGCCCAGGCTGCTCAGGAGCTGTATACAGTGCTCCAGGGAACCATATCAGCCCAAATGTGCTGATTGGTTCCCTTTAAGACGAGACCTCCCTGCAAACATGTCTATGTGACTGATATAACCAATATATTATTATAATATATTTTACTATGAGATACTTACTCCGAATCCTCCTCCTCTTCTTCGATGTCTTCATCACTGCTGTTAGGGATAGAAAAGAGAACATAGTGAAAACCTAACACACATTACAGACATCAGTTTTCTGGCAGAACTTTAATACTAGTTGATTTGGAAGATTTTTTTTTACATTATTATATTTTACTATGAGATACTTACTCCGAATCCTCCATATCCTCCTCCTCCTCCTCGGTGTCGTCCTGGCTCCTGTTAGGGATAGAATAGAGAAGATAGTGAAAACCCAACACACATTACAGACAGCAGTTTTCTGGCACAATTTCAATAAGAAGACAAGTTATATAGAGACATCCTGGCGCTGATCGGTGTCTATAGGGGAGGAATTATAGGGTCACACAAGTTACAGTTTTAGTTTTACATTTAAATAAAATGCTACAAAGTTTGCTGAAAAAAAACAAATAATGTGCAATTAAAGGGGTAGTTCAGCAAACATTTTTTTCTTTCAAATGAACTGATGCCTGAGATTTGTAATTTACTTTTTTTATTAAAAATCTCAACTCTTAAGTACTTATCAGCTTCTGTATGTCCAGCAGGAAGTGGTGTATTTTTTCCAGTCAGGTGAGCAGGAGAGGTTTTCTATGGGGATTTGCTGCTGCTCTGGGCAGTTCCTGTCACAGGCAGAGGTGGCATCAGAGAGCACTGTGTCAGACTGGAAAGAATACACCACCTCCTGCAGGGCGTACAGCAGCTGAGAAGTACTGGATCTTTTTTTTTAATAGAAATAAAATACAAATTTCTGGCACTTTGTGGCACTAGTTGATTTAAAAGATTTTTTTTTTTTAACTACCCCATTAAAAAAAAAAACTCTGAACAGTAAACATGTCTTTGTGACTGATATAACTATTATATTATTGTATTTTACTATGAGATACTTACTCCGAATCCACCTCCTCCTCCTCCGCGGTGTCTTCCTCACTGCTGTTAGGGATAGAATAGAGAAGATAGTGAGAACCTAACACACATTACAGACAGCAGTTTTCTGGCAGAACCTCATCAATAAGAAGACAAGTTATATAGAGACATCCTGGCGCTGATCGGTGTCTATAGTGGAGGAATTATAGGGTCACACAAGTTACATTTTCAGTAAAGATTTACTTACCCGGAATCCGATCCTCCATCTAAAAGAAAAAAAAAAAAGAAAAGTGTTAGATTTAAATATGTCTTTTAACCCCATCATGTAACTTTCACAATGTTTCACAGCAATGAGGTAGGGGACTGGTGTCATATATATGATGAGATGTTAGACATGAATCTATGGAGGTGATGTTATAGACAGGAAAAACTCACCCTCGCCGTCATCCTGTGCAGCCTGAAATAGGAAATATAGAGAGTAAGCAGAGGACATTGGTATATTGCCGAGCATGAAACGTCTGTGTACATCTGAGCTATTTGCTTGTTGTTTTTCTATGGCCATAGAAATAATTGATATCTCAATTATTTCCTGCCGTTCTACATTGACTTCAATGCTGTTTTCAATGCAACAATGGCCGTTGTTCGTACAATGTGTGAACATATTCTAAAAGTCTAAATGAATAAAGCATATACTTACCTCTGCACACTCCCCGGTGCTTCTGCCTGCGCCCCAGTGTCTTCCTGGCTTCTGCGGACAGCAGGCAAAAGCCAGGAAAATATCACAGGCAGAAGCATCGGGCAGTGTGCAGAGGTAAGTATATACTTTATTATTTTCCTTACACATTCATCAGCCGTTGGCCGTGCATCGTTATTACACATAGCAATGCGCAATCGCCGGCCAATGTTTTTGGGTTAGGACCAAAAGATTGCAGCTGCCCCTCCACACCACAGGGCTTTTCTCTGCCAGTCTCCCTGACCTCCCAGTACCCGTCCCCAGGCCGCGCGCCACCCTTCTTGAGTGCTCCAATGCCCACTGCGAAGCCAAAATCAAGTAGCGGCACCAAGTAGCCAGCGGTACTGCCTCTCTCTGCTGTGGCTGCAGGGAACACCTGTTAGAGTGGGGATTACCCTGAGGGGAATCCCCGTTTTAAAATGGGTGTTCCCTGCAACAGAGGTAGAGAGAGAGGCAATAGCGACCGCTGTTTAAACTTGAAATCACTACTTGATTTTGGCACCGCAGCAGGCATTGGAGGAGGATGGCAGGGGCTTGGTCAGAGGTCCCAGGAGGTCAGAAAGGCCAGTGGAGGTGAGCCCTGTCGGGAAGAAGCTTCGGCCAGTGTATGCTCCACCAGGCGGCTGCCGGACCAGAGAGCTGGGACGGGGCTCAAGAAGGAAGGTGGGAGGCCTGGGTATCATGTGGTCGGGGAGACTGGTGGAGAAGAGCCTTGTGGAGGCAAGAGGCAACTGTAGCAGCTTGGGGAATGTCGCCGGTGTCCGAACCAGCTAGCAGGGGTCGTGGGGACTCCAGGAGTGTAGGCGGCAGCCTGGGGACAGGTCCAGGGTGCTGGAGCAGCTGTTCCCAGCAGCAGGAAGAAGCATAGGCAGCGCGCCAAGTTCAAATAGCCGCCCGCTCTTGCATCTCTCTATGCCTCCGCTGCAGGGAACAACGATTTAGACTATTTCTCCTTGTAATAAAGAAAATGATCAGGCGATGACAATGTTGATCGCTGATGATCGTGTCTTTTGATCCTGATCTAAAAATCATTGGCTGCGACTACGCACAGCAATATGTAAAAACCATGCCTCCTCCCAAACTCGCTGCCCTTCCTAACCGCCCATCAGGCGGAGCGGGGGGGATATGGCAGGCATACGCCTGGGAGAAGAGGCAAATCTGCGCCTTCTCCCTGGCATACGCCCCGGCCACAGCCTTGATAAAGTTCTCCCTCTGTGTTGATACCTTTCAAACCACAAGAGATATTGCAGATATGGTATTAGCAATCGATTTCTAAGACAATTGTAGTCATCTTTAATGTACTACAGGACCATCTTGATTGTGGCTTCCAAGATGGCAGCCATGTTCCAGACATGCAGTAATACCTCGGTTCCCGAACCATATCTTTGGTATGTTTTCCTTGGTTTGTCTTTTTTTATATGCTACGTGACCACCTTCCACTGGAAAAATTTGCCCTTGATCCAATATGGCGGCCATTAAAATGGTGGCATATCAATAAAAAGTAGAAACTCCCCAAAACCTGCGCCACAGATGAATATAATGAAGATAGATCAGTGATCAGTGATTTCGGATAATTGTATTAAAATGCCCATCCAGTACACATTGGGGGTAATATACCATCATATTTGTGTCACGTTGTTAGATACAAAACTCTCATATATGCTGCATCATCTATTTCTGGTATAATTTGCGTATTTACTCATCACTTTTGGGGGAGGTGGGGGGTTGTGGGTGAAAAATGCGGACAATGATCCAACAAATCAGTGTAAGCTTTTATCCAGTAATCAGCACAAGATGTAGGGAGTTATGTGGCTTATAAAGAATTAGAAAAATACTACTGCTTTTTTAAGAACAGCGCCATGCTTATCTTCAGGCTTTATGTGGTATTACAACTCAGCTTTATTCACATCACTAGTAAATGTGCCGCAGTACCACAGAAAAACTGAGGACAATAGGGGCACTGTTTATGGATGGGGGCAGCTATGACCAGATTTATCAAACTGTGGAAGTTTATGTTCACACACAGTTAAAACAACAGTGGTTGTCTAACACGGCCATTGTTGGCAGAGTCTTGTCATAAAAAATACAATGTGTGAACGTAGCCTAAAACTGAAACTGGTGTCAGCTGCCCACAGCAACCAATCACGGCTCAGCTTTCCAGAGAATCTGTCAGGTCCATTCCAGGTACAGAGCTGCAGACACAGGCAGATAGGTAATAGAGAAAGAATACAAGGGAAGCCTGTATCTTTGCTGATGGCCATTTGTACAGTTATAAAATTGTATTTTATATGTATCAGTCATTTATTTCCCTAATCTTCACATATATACAGACAAATAAGCTGACCTGTATACCAGGAGAAAACATAGTATTATTGGTAATATATAACTTTTTTAAATATAGATAAAAAACTAATTAAGAACAGTGTGTGTGCTCACCTCCACAGCAAAACCAAACCACAAAAACTATATACAGATAGACCAGAGTATCATCATGCATCACTCAGTCAGGTGCGATAATACACATAGAAGCAACATAGTAGCTGCAAACAATGTATGATAGCAAATGCAAGATCAACCAATAAACAAGCAGGTGTAAACACGATGGGATGCACGCCAGTATAGATAGGTACAGGAGCTATTAACCCTGTTACGCCCTGAGCATGGTGCACCAATCCACCCCTCCTCACTCAGGGAATCATCAGAGTAGATGCCCTTATAATGGCGGCTCCTGCCCTGTGCTGTCCCTACTCCCAGACCCTATGCTTACCCTTATCCTGCTCCCTACACGGCGTTTCATCTACAAAGGACTCGTCAGGGGAGGATGATAGATCCTGGGTATAGCACTGCATCGGAGTCCTGTACAGGTGTGTGTCCGGCATCAATAAACGTGGCACATCACAGCAGTGGCCGGAATGCCTGGAGGACACTAATAGCCTGATCTGTGGCTGTGTGACACAACTAGATCAGGCTATTAGCACCTTCCAGGCACTCCGGCCACTGCTGTGATGTGCCACGTTTATTGAGGCCAGATGCACACAGTACCGGACCCCGATGCAGTGCTATACCCGGGATCTATCATCCTCCCCTGACAAGTCCTTTGTACATGAAATGCTGCGTAGGGAGCTGCAATAAGGGTAAGTGTAGGGTCTGGGAGTAGGGACAGCACAGGGCAGGAGCCGCCATTATGAGGGCATCTATTCCGATGGTTCCCTCGGTGAGGAGGGGTAGATTGGTGCACCATGTTCAGGGCATAACAGGGTTAATAGCTCCTGTACCTATCTATACTGGCGTGCATCCCATCGTGTTCACACCTGCTTGTTTATTGGTTGATGTTGCATTTGCTATCATACATTGTTTGCAGCTACTATGTTGCTACTATGTGTATTATTGACAGTGCACAATGACATTACACTGTATGGAGTCACTGCTGTTGTGTATACACTATTGCTGTGGTTCTCTGCGTCTGCAAAAAATAATTGACGAGTCTATTTTGTGCGGCCGCTATTCAGTGAAAAGCGGCTGCACAAGATAGCCTGTCCGCACAATGTAAAGGACTATGGGCACACCCAAATGTGCCCGCATTCGAATTTAAATGAAGAGATGGTGACCTGGCCGATACTACAGTATTGTCCTTGTGAACATCTGAGACATCAGCTTTTGTTTAAAACATCAAACACCGGCTGTGTCAAATAACGGCTGATGTTCATGCCATGCCTCCGTGAGCAAGCAAATTGCGAAACGTGCGTTGGAGGCGGTGTAGCACGCAGCTTACATCAGGTATGGTCACTATGTGTTGGTGTGGGATCTCGGACACCACTTGGAATGACTCTCTATTGCTTACTACAGCACCTTATATTAGGCCTTATTAGGGGTGGTGCAGTAGTTTTCCTTTAGCAACATTTTAGCAACATTCACATCATCAGTGTCATTTGTGCTGCAGAGCCGGTGTTGGGTTGCATTATTTGTATTATTTTTACATCATTTTGGTTCAGCCCCACCACACATGGAGATATGTATTTCACATATATTATTTACATTGTAGTGATCATACCGTAGTGTGCACAATTTTATCTCACCTTGTGTTATTTTAATTTATGTAAAAAAATTGTTTGATTTTGTGTATAATAAGAATAATTTGTGGTTTATCAGTGAATTTTGCCTCGTTCTTTTGGGAAATATTGTATACTAGCCTGAGGCGGGCTAGCAGGGTTGTTGTAGGAGAATACTACTACTCCCAGCCCTACAGCTACTACTTCCCCAAGCTCTCCAAAATAGTAAGAAGTACAGGCTCTTCATATATAGAAAAAAAGATGTGCAGGGCACTCACTGTAAAACTTTACTTTTATTTAATCCATGTAAAAAAATCCATTACAAGGGATAATGACAGCAGGAACGGCAGCACCAGGCGTCTGGAGAAGCATACTGACGTACTCGAAACAGCTGTAACGCCGCCGCATGGTGCTGGCGTTCCTGACGTCCTTACCCGTGGAATGAATTTTTAACATGGATTAAATAAAATTTTTTACGGTGAGTGCCCTGCACATCTTCTTTTTTCTATATATGAAGTAAGGGTGGAGAGGACACCCTGCTGGTACTTTTATGAACTCATTTTGCACATATTGGACTGATCTCTATAGGCCAGTGCTTCTCAAACTTTTTCTACTGGAGCCTCACCCAACAGACCTGGGCAATGCCTGGGCCTCACCAGACTTAACAAGAGGATGCCTGGGCCTCACTATCTGTGGTGAAAGTCCATTTGAAAAGCTGAAAACAATGCTAGGGCTACCTTTCACTCATCTCCCAAGCTCTGTATGCTAATAAAGCAAGTACAAAATAAATTAATAATGTTGCTAAAATGGAGATTTTGGAGGACTGTGCAGATCATAGTTACTTTTGTGAAAACTGGCGTCCCAGCTGGGCCTCACCAACAACTAGGGGGCGCCTCACTGTGAGGCCCGCCTCACAGTTTTGAGAAGCACTGCTATAGGCGATAGGCCGATCATTGTCTCTATCACATTGGACACCCAGCCCTACAGCTACTACTGCCCCCAGCTGTATAGCTACTACTTCTCAGCTGTATAGCTACTACTACCCCAGTTCTACAGCTACCATTACCCCCTGCCCTGCTGCTGCCACTACCCCCCGCCCTACAGCTACCACTACCCCCAGCCCTACAGCTACCACTACCCCCAGCCCTACAGCTACCACTTGTCCAGCTTTACTGCTGCCACTACCCCATCACTAAAGCTACCACTAGCCCCAGTTCTACAGCTCCTGCTACCCCGGCCCTACAGCTGCCAACTACCCCCATCACTCAATCTACCACTAGCCCCATTCCTACAGCTACTGCTACCCCCAGTTTTACAGTCTGTGTCCCTCTTTTGTGGTTATAACAGGATTTATGGTGTCTGTAATGTTGTGTCCGCACTGCACATGTGTCAGTCTAGTCTTACAGTATAGCAGCTATCTGACAGTAAATGGATGTTACACCTAACAACAAATCAGAGTACAGTCTACTTTATAAGTATACGTAACATTTATTTTATTTATATAAAGGAGAACTCAGTAATCATGCAAAAAATAACATTTATTCTTACATCTGTAGGATGTGCTATTACTTCGCCCTGTTGTGTTTTTATTTAATTATTTTAACCCCCCCCCCCCTTGCAGCCCCCATACACCTGCATCGATTCATTCAAAAAGTTATCTACTTCCTGTTTCAGCGACATCTTCATTTCCTCATTACTCACAGCGCTGTGTCTGTCAGCCGCTATGGAGGATGGCCGGGCTGCTGTGTCTGTCGGCCGCTATGGAGGATGGCCGGGCTGCTGTGTCTGTCAGCCGCTATAGAGGATGGCCGGGCTGCTGTGTCTGTCGGCCGCTATGGAGGATGGCCTGGCTGCTGTGTCTGTCAGCCGCTATGGAGGATGGCCGGGCTGCTGTGTCTGTCGGCCGCTATGGAGGATGGCCGGGCTGCTGTGTCCTGTCGGCTATTATGGAGAATGGCCGGCTGCTGTGTTTGCCGGCCGCTATGGAGGATGGCCGGGCTGCTCTGTCTGTCGGCCGCTATGGACGATGTCTGGGCTGCTGTGTCTATCGGCCGCTATGGAGGATGGCCGGGCTGCTCTGTCTGTTGGCCGCTATGGAGGATGGCCGGGCTGCTGTGTCTATCGGCCGTTATGGAGGATGGCCGGGCTGCTGTGTCTGCCGGCCGCTACGGAGGATGGCCGGCTGCTGTGTCTATCGGCCGCTATGGAAGATGGCCGGCTGCTGTCTCTGTCGGCCACTGTGCTGCATGACATTGTCCTGGCTCTACAGGCAGGCGGGGAAGCCTATAGTGGAATCCTCCCCCATTACAGCATGGAGGAGATGTTGCGGTTGGGGGAGAATTCCACTACAGGCTTCCCCATCTGCCCGTATAGCCATGACAATGTATTGCAACTCCCCCCCCCCTGCCCCGCGCACGTGTTTCAGCAGCTCCTTAATGTGTGGGTGCGTGGGATTTCACTGTGCAAAAGAGGAGTGGCGGCTCCGGTCATCCTCAGGGCCCCAGCATCTCTGTGGCGCTGTAAGACGGGGGGATTCCACTCCAGGCTTCCTCGTCTGCCTGTAGAGCCCATAGAGGGACAATGTGCAGCAGCACCCCCCTTGCTTACCAGCATCTCAGCGTCTCTGTAATGTGTCGGAAGGATTTCCCTCCAGGCTTCCCCGTCACCCCCTATGTCACTTTCCATCTACTGTGGCCCCCAGCTGTTGCACAGCTACAACTACCATTATGTCCTGGTGACATTACATGATGGGAGTTGTAGTTAGGTAACTTGGAAAGCTCCAGGTTGCAGAACTACAATTCCCATCTTGTACTGTCACCACAACATGAGGATGGGGCTTGTAGTTATGCAAACATGAGAGCTCCAAGTTGAAGAACTACAACTCCCATGATTATGTTGTGGGGACTATACTTTATGGGACTTGTAGTTTTACAGCTTGGAGCTCTCCTGTTTGCATAACTACAACTCCCATCTTGTACCACATATATTATTATTATTATAATTATTTTATTTAATTAGCATGACAGATCACACAGTAGATCCTGACCCAGTGATAGCATTGTCACATATTACTGCACATCTGGATACAGTCTTAGGCCAGGCCCATGTATGTGTGCTATGTGATTTCTCTCTCTACCTTATAGGAGTATATTCCTTCCTATGTCCGCAGAGGTGCTGGAGATCACATAACACACACAGTGCATGAGCCCGGCCATAGACCACAGCCACCACCCAGCAGTTATCATGGCCAACTAAGCCCCGCCCCCTGCATGGAACATGGCAAAATGGCAGTTGGAAATGGCTGAACATGGGGAATAAGTAACAGGGTGTAAGGTATTTATAGCTCCCCATTCTACACATCTCCTCCCATCACCACTGTCTCCTATGGGGGGGGGGCACCTATGTGATCATGTGACCAGGGAGGAGTATCTACAGGTACAGATACTCCTGGACAGGACACCCCACTATGTACACAACCCCATCTCTAAACATCCCACAGTGTATCCTATCTGCTATACCCTGCTATACTGGATGGGGAATTCTCACTCACATGTTCCTCGAAGACAACTGGAACGTCCTTTTCCTCTACGGACTGCTCCACGTCCATCTTCGGCTCTTCCTCCATATCTCTAAATCGCCTCCTGTCGCCAATCTCTCGCAGAAATCACCTGTGTGTGTGAAAAAATAAAGATTACATGGAGAAAACTGATTGAAAAGTAGAAAATAACAAAAAATACCAGGAGCCAATGGATGTGTGTACTTACGATCCAACTCCTAATAAAGCTCTGAAGGGTCCAGTAGCTGTTCTATTATGATGTCATATTTCTTTTGTTTTGTTTTTTAAATAAACTTTATTTAAACATCTGGATACAAACACTTGTACTAACCATATAATGCAATATCACTGATATAAACATTACATACATAATGAACAATTGGCCATTGGCGGGAATTTCTATTTTTGTTTGGATGAATAAGATCTTGGTCTATGCGCTCGGCTGTAGTATTTTAATATGGTTTATACTGATACTTGATAATGTTGCTCAAACAAACAAAAAAACATTTAGCAAAAGGTTTCAGTCCCTTCCTATAAGAATATTTTTCCCTATATAATTACTATTTTATTAATAGTTTTATATAAGGGTAATAAGTGATTATTATTACATATCTGCCGCTACTTTCCCGCCTGCTCTGCCTGTGTAGGGTTCAGGTCTCTTTTGGGGTTTAGTGTTTACGTTCATCTTGATTATTGTGCACAGTTTGCCATAGGCGGCCATTATACCAAATATGTGTATTGAGTAGTCCAGTCCCCTACACTCCTCACACACTTGTTACAGGGGGCATATCTAGTTGTAAGGGTCATTCTAACTGGTTATAGGGGGATTCTATCTGACTACAGGGGCACACTGTATCTGGCTATAGCAGACATGGAATTTGATCCAGGTAGCATATCTAGTAGCAAGGGGTAATGTATCTGGTTATAGGGTTATTGTATGTGGCTGCAGGGTTCATATCTAGCTACTTAGGAAATTGTATCTCTCTACAGGGGGCATCTGTGTCTACATGGGCATTGTAACTGTATACAAGATGCATCATATCTCAATACAAAGGTATATCTGACTGTTGCACCTCATTACAGGGGGCATATGTAGTAGCATGGGGTATTGTATCTGGCTACAGGAGGCACAATGGATTGATGGGCAGGTAAGTTTAACTTTGTGTTAAAAAGGAAGGCACTGCTTTTGGTTATATGGGGAATATCTGCCTACAGGGGGCATTGTATCTGGTTTTAAAGTATCTGACTAGGAGGGAACATTGCATTTGGTCATAAGGATCATATCTGGTTGCATGGGATGTTGAATCTGGCTGTAGGGAGCATTGTATCCAGCTACTGAGGCATTATTACAGGCTATAGGGGGCCTATCTGTCTACAGGGACCACTGTATCTGGCCGCAGGTGGCATATCTAGCTGCTGGGGCATTATTATTGGCAATAGGGAATGTTATTGTGGGATCTGATCTTGGAAGGATATGCTTACAGAGCCTATGGCTGCAGTGTGATCATAGTCCTTGGGGGTCTGCATGTCGTGATCCCTGCATGTGGGGGTCTGCATGGCGGGATCCCTGCATGTTATTTGCAAGATGTATTTTTGCTGCTCTTTGGCAATTTTAGAAAAATGCAGCAGGCTGAGGTTTTGGCATTTTTTGGGGGAAACTGCAGCGTTTTTCTCCCAAAGACTTCAATGGAAGGCTTCAGCTCTACTAAAATATGCCATAAGTTATGCATATGGTGGTTTTTAGTGGCGCTTTTCAGGAAGAAAAAAAAAATCGCCACTGGTCACCAGGGGGTTAACTGAACCCTCTGTGGGTCAGACTGTGCTTCGTTCCGGGAAAGGGGTGAGCTTAACTTACCATCCGTCTTCTCCCTGTCTCCTTCTCATGAGCAGCTGAGCAGGGACACTGCTTTAGCCACTGATTGGCTGAGATGACGCTGGAGCATCGTCAGCGTAGCCAACCTGCGGCTACAATAGTGGCTCCATATTTAAAGAAGCAGAGCCTGGCACACTTGTATCTCAGAGTGCCAGTCTCTGCTGAAGATAGAAGACGTCAGGGTGAGTATCAATAGGGCCCCCCTTCTCCCCAGCACTATACCCATCCCAGCAAGGACGGGGAGCAAGTAATCCCTTTCTTGCTGGGATGGGTACAATGTAACATCAATGTGGCCCCCATGGGGTTAATTTAGGATGCCATGCATCCTCACTTAACCCCCTGGGGGCCACATTGTTTAGTCTGGCACACAAGGGATTAAGTATGGAGGTCATGCGTCCATACTTAACCCCTTGTGTGCCATACTGTAAGCAGCATCTACTAAGAATAGCCGAATCCAAAGAGTCACCGACACTACAGGTCCCAGCATAGAGGTGTATATGGTCCGCACTCCCTTCTTCTTTGGTGTAGGTAGTGCTCAGCAGTAAGCAGTTCACAACGATTATTGCATATAGAAGATTGTCCTCAGCGGCACTCACCATAAAATTCACCTTTATTGGAATACAAACATGCTTTAGAGGAAACGAGAGGAGGCTCTCTCCCCACCTACGGACGTTTCACACCTGTCTGGCACTTTCTCAAGGCATCATCATGTTTCCTGTAAAGCATGTTTGTATTCCAATAAAGGTGAATTTTATGGTGAGTGCTGCTGAGGACAGTCTTCTAAATGCAAGCATCTACTAAGATGCTGCCTACTGTAAGATGCAGAGCACCTACCACAACAATGGGTGTTCTGCTCCTGGATTTTTTTGGGTGTGTTTTTTCCCTTTTGTTTTTCAGATATCGGTATCTTATGGATTACATCGGATTCGTTGGACTATGTTGTTTACCAGTGTTGTTTTATATTGAAATAGAATGGTCAAGGTAGGGTGTGGGGGTGTTCTTTTTTAAATAAAATAATATTCACTATTGTGTTATGTTTTATTTTTCTTTACTTTCAGACTTAGTAATGTATTCCATCTAGCAGACAGCTTCCTCTAATAAGTCGGGCCTAGTGTAAGCCGGTATAAAATAGCAAACACTAATCAGTAAATCAGTTAACCCCATGGGGGCCACAATGATGTCACAATGTGCCCATGCCAGCAAGGAAGGGATTAATTGTCCCCCTTCCTTGCTGAGATGAGTACAGTGCTAGGTGGAGGAGTGGGCCCCTATTGATACTCACTCCGACATCTTCGGCAGAGCCTGGCACACTGACATCCAAGCTTGCCAGGCTCTGCCTCTTCGCTGATCTGGCTACACTGACGATGCTTCGGCATTATCTCAGCCAATCAGCGGCTGAAGCAGTGTCCCTGCTCAGCTGCTGATTACAAGAAAAAGACGGGGAGAAGACTGGAGGGTAAGGTAAGCAACCCCTGGCCCCCCCTTCTCCGGGTCACTTAACCCCTTCCTTTCTGGAGCGGGTGCATTTGGGTCATCATTTTGACGTCCACGTTCGAGGAAAAACGCTGACCCGAAAAATGGCCATGTCACACAGAGACTTTCACATTGCAAGGTGAAAACACAGAAAAAACGCCATGCACAAAAAACCTACGTGTGAAGTCACCCAAAAACATTTCCCACTATCTGAACATGAAAATGATTTCTTGCCTATGGAGATTCTATGATGTTCTCTGATTGCTCAGTATAACATTTCCCACATTCTGCAAATGAAAATGGTCTCTTGCCTGTGTGAGATATTTTTATTTTTTATATATATATTTTTTTATTAAATAGTTTTTTTTTTTTTTTAAACAATTCAAAGTTACATCTTTGATTCATTATTACAAAAATGCAATATACACATTATACAATCGCATAAAAATTTTACATTTACTTACAAACAATAACCCTAAAGGACAGAGAGGGATATAACATATATATTTTAAAAAATCAACCCTTCTAATCCTGAAGTGGTAGATAATGTTACGTCTCTGTGTCATCTGTCCATTTGCCCCATAGATAAACAGAGGTTTTTGTTTTTTTTTACTTACAAAGGAAATCTTTTCGTACCTCTGTACCTTTTTATCTAGGTTTCCCCAGTGGGATATTAATGTCGGGCGGCAATAATCCAGCTCCAGAGAATCTTGCTGTGTGGATAGTGGGAATTTGGAGTAGCGTGTCTGATGGCTACAACAAAGCAACTGAAGGATCTTTCATGCAGCCCAATTGCTCAATTTCTCATGCCATGTAAATGCACTGCAAAGGGGTCACCTATCTCGCTGACCAGAGCTTTTTTGCGGCCCCTATGGCCCTCAGCTGACCTGTCTAATACACTGCGGAACATCACCATAGAAGAGGCTGTAGTCGTTACACTGAATACCTTTTATTTTTGTTTAATTAAAAACATTTTAAAGAGAAATACCTTTTATTACGGCCTCATACCGACTTGTGGAGAAAGAGTTCTTCAGCCAGGTTACTGCAATACACATCAAATTTTGTGGCATTTCACTGGGTCTGCTGGGGGCTGTAGTGCTCCGTACATAGGCAGCTTCCCAAACACTAAGTGCCCTATTAAAGGGAGCGATAATTGGCAAATAAGGCTGATTATTGCTCTGCATAAGGGTCTATTTACACAGATTATCTGCAAAGATTTGAAGCCAAAGCCAGGAACAGACTATAAACAGAGATCAGGTCATAAAGGAAGACTGAGATTTCTCTTTTTCAAATCCATTCCTGGCTTTGGCTTAAATATTTGGCAGATAATTTAATAGATCCCCCTTCCCTATCGTCCTATTGGCAGCACAACAGATGGGTGTCTCCGCCCTGTGTATCATTTGGACAAGGGAATATTTTATGAGTAAAAACAAGTCTCACCCTCCGCTATAACTAGCCCCCACCACCTCCTCCCACTGAGTTTATTATAAAGTATCTGCATAGTGGAGGGACTCTTGTGCTGCCAATAGGACTCAGGGAAAACACATTAACATACTAATGTTAACTTCCCTATCGTCCATATTGGCAGCACAACAGATGGAGATCTAGCAAGGATAACCCCCTATAGGAAGGGCTCTATGCTGTAACAGAATTCCGGACAGCTCTGGCAAACATGGTTTGCTTAGAGAATAAGGATTCAATCCTGTAATGTTTGACGAAGGTGAGTGGAGAGGACCATGTAGCCGAATTACATATCTGGTCCAATGGAACAGAGCTTCTTTCCACCCAAGATGTGGAAACAGCCCTGTCGAATGTGCTTAGTAAAGTCCTGGGGCTTGCTTGCCACCTCCACATAGGATAGGTTGATACGTCACATATCCAGCGTGAGATGGATGGTTTTGAGGCTTTTTTTGCCTCTATTTTTCCCCATGAAATAGTATTAGGCATATTCTCTTCCTCCCTAAGGAGGATGTTCTCTGTAGATAAATCCTTAAGGCTCTTACCACGTCCAAAGTGGAAAAATCTTCTCCTTCTGCAGTCTCTGGAACAAAAACTGGTAGTAAGGTTGAATGATTTTACATTCGAAAGAAGAGACTTTTGGACGAAAAGTAGGCAAGTACCGCAGAATGACCTTATCTTCCAGGAAGGTGGTATACGATAAACTAGCTGCCAGAGTCTGCAGCTCTCCTACTCTTTTTGCCGTAGTTTACAGCCAGAAGGAACAAGTCTTGAACGTAAGGAATTTGATGTCAACGACTCTAGGGTTCAAAAGGCTTGCTAACACAGTGCTTAGAACCCGAGTCAAGTCCCAGGGAGCCACCGGTTTGGTAAGCCGATGCTTAGACGTGCCATAGACCCTGGTGCAGTCCTTAACTCCTTTTCTTGCAGCAGTCTTCTGTTCAGAAAAAAGGGATAATGCGGCAATCTGGACTCCTAATGAACTTGTTTCAGCCCTTTATCAAAGCCGTCCTGCAAGAAGTCCCGAATTTGCAGAGAGGCGCAGTGATGTCCACTGTCTTGAGGAGCCCAATTCTGAAAACTTTAGCGATTCTATCATAAGAGCGATTTGTTGCTTTGCTCCTTGATGAGACAGTGTCTCTAACACTTTCTGAGAGAGACCCTTTTTTTCTTAGTATGGGCCTGTCAGCCTCCAGGCTGTCAGGTTGAAGGCTCCTGGGTTTTGGCAGAATAGACTGCCCGGAGATAACCAGGTTTGTCCATTATCGGTACCTCCAATAGTCTTTCTTGCACATGTTCAAAGCTGTGGGAACCAACACCTCTTCGGCCAGAAGGGATGATCACTATCGCGTTCACTTGTTCTTGGCGATTTTGGCCAACACCTTGGTATTTGAGCGGGATCGGTGGAAGACATATATAAGTGGATGCCCAAGGTATTGATAGGGTATCTACTGCCATGGGATTGTCTTCCTGTACAGGGAACAGAATCTGCTCAGTTTGCAATTTTTCCTCGTAGCCATCAATCCACCTGAGGAAGTCCCCACCGGTCCACTATTCTTCTGAACACTTTGTTGTTCAGTGACCACTCCCCTGGGACTGTGAGTCCTCACTCAAACGTTCCGCTAGCACATTATGTGTGCCCTTTTATGTGGTAGCGGATAACCCCGGTTATCCTCCCTCTGCCCATAGAAAATATCCTCTCCACTTCTCTCAGAAGAGTCTGGGATCTTGTGCCTCATTGTTTGTTGATATAACAAACACATGCTATGTTGTCCGTCTGAACCTTTACCGCCTTGCGATAAAGTGCCTGCTGGAAATGCAAAGAGCTTTGTAAATTGCCTCTTAGCTCTTTTACGTTGGAGAAAGACCTCTTTCTTCTTCCGTCCAAGAGCCTGAAACTTGTCTTGATGAAGATGGGCTCCCAGCCTG